>NC_060905.1:5213839-5308839 GCF_014805685.1 Silurus meridionalis | reverse complement strand
TATGGGGACGTTGTTGTAATGTGATAGTCAATGTACATAAGCAGCTGTGTGTATAGTGTCTGACAGAAACCTGGTCTCGAGGACTTCACTTTATAAAGTTATTGTATGAGCACCATATACTTTATTAAATTAATTTCTCTTAAATTTGCATCTTATAGATGTAGACTTACTGACTATTGTACTTCCTCATCCCTCAGAGGTAAGGGTTTGTTACAGAAGCACCACATAGCAGATTTGTTGTACCTTGTAGTAATGTGATAGTCAATGTACATCAGCAGCTGTGTGTATAGTGTCTGACAGAAACCTGGTCTCGAGGACTTCACTTTATAAAGTTATTGTATGAGCACCATTAACTTTATTAAATTAATTTCTCTTAAATTTGCATCTTATAGATGTAGACTTACTGACTATTGTACTTCCTTATCCCTCAGAGGTAAGGGTTTGTTACAGAAGCACCAAATAGCAGATGTGACCTGGGTGATTGTATATCATGAGAACAAAAGTGACCCAAATATTATAGTATAGTTAAGGCAGCAATGTTCTTGCTGGGTGTAAATAATATACCATATATACAGTGTGCTTTGCTAATGTACTGTATATACAGTGCACTTAAAATCACCCCAAAAGCCTGACATAGACCTTATAGAGTATCTGTAAAATGCAATAGTAAAGGAAGTGGCAGATTGTTGTTGCTCTAATAAAAATAAAAGGAATATTTGTTGATTCAATCTTGGTGGAAACTACTGGAATTTTCACAGAAACAGTTTTATGCATAGTCATTTGTAGAACTAGCAGTTCTGCAAAACCTAGTATGTCGGACTAAATACTAAGACCTTGTTTGCGATTGTTAATAATACAATTGCTGGTGATCCAAATGCTTTTTTTAAATATTTCTAAACATACCAATCTGTTTTAAATTAAATGTTTTGTGTAAAACTTAGTTTTATGTATCTTTTGAAATTAATGTCTTGGTTTGATATGGTTGCTAATGCAGTAAAATTAATTGCATTAAAATGTGACTTAAGTATCAAATACATTCTAGGGCTACTTAATGTTTATAACAAATGTGAGAAAGATCTCTTGTTTCTGTTTTTAGAATGTAGCTGAAAACATTAGAGGTTACTGCAGTAGATGAGTTGGAGGCTGCTGATCCAGGAGAAGAGTGAGAAAAGGTAATTTATAAAAATCATATTCTGATTATTTATTCCCAAAATGTTGCAGGTACTTTGCATTGTTTTAGTATGTTTTTATCAGTACGTATTGTCTCTCTTAGTCACTGGGAGAGATTGACTGGATGGGTGAACACTATCTGTGAACCATGTCTTGAGATCAAAATGACTGAGATTTTGTGTGCAGTTTTAGGTGCTGGGGTTAGGATTGAGTTAGTCTGTGTGTATGTAGTGTGTATGGCTGAGACCTGTTTTATGAGAACACTGTGTCTAATAAGGACATGCATAGACCATCATGTAAGAGTCCTCTACCAAAGGAGTATTAGTGTGTCCGTGTGTTTGACAAATACATGGTATATCAGGGCTTTAGTGATGTACATGTTTAGTGTTTATCTGAGTGTATATGGAACAGACATGGTTTAGCAGTACACTGGGTATATGGGGACGTTGTCAATGTACATAAGCAGCTGTGTGTATAGTGTCTGACAGAAACCTGGTCTCGAGGGACTTCACTTTATAAAGTTATTTTATGAGCACCATTAACTTTATTAAATTAATTTCTCTTAAATTTGCATCTTATAGATGTAGACTTACTGACTATTGTACTTCCTTATCCCTCAGAGGTAAGGGTTTGTTACAGAAGCGCCACATAGCAGATTTGTTGTACCTTGTAGTAATGTGATAGTCAATGTACATCATCAGCTGTGTGTATAGTGTCTGACAGAAACCTGGTCTCGAGGGACTTCACTTTATAAAGTTATTGTATGAGCACCATAAACTTTATTAAATTAATTTCTTTAAATTTGCATCTTATAGATGTAGACTTACTGACTATTGTACTTCCTTATCCCTCAGAGGTAAGGGTTTGTTACAGAAGCACCACATAGCAGATGTGACCTGGGTGATTGTATATCATGAGAACAAAAGTGACCCAAATAGATTATAGTTAATGCATCATGCGTATTATTATATTGCTGGGTGTCAATTATATGGGTGCAAATTAATAGAGAGCCAAAAGATTATGAAAAGTAAAAAAATATTTATATATTGTTAATTATGTCCAAATGATAGTCCAAATGTGTTAACCTGGTTAAGAAGATGCTACAGCCAGGCTTACATTGTCTGATTTTTGGAATAACTCCAATATTTTACTGCTGTCTGTACATCAGATAGTCAGTGGAATGCGAGCGTAAATTTGAAACGTTAGTGAAGCTAAATGTATGTTTAAAATCAAAAATGCTTTGAGAATCTAATTGGTTTGTGTCCAGCCTAAAGGGAGGTAATAGCCATTAAAATATCCCTGGACAGGTCCATATAAAAGCATTTAGTTTTGTCTATTTTAGATTACCATTGTAAAGGGCCAATCTAAGCCTAAGAAACAGGATTCAAAAGAACTTTGTGAAAAGACAAAAAAAGTAAGGTTGCCTGATAGACATTATTTTTGTCATAAGAAATTCTGTTAAATAATTATAAACTGAGTATTTGTTTTGGTTATGTTTTTAAATATGTACTGAACAGTATCTTACAATAACAAAAACAGTTCTTGAACAAAAAGAAAATATGACAAAGGTTTATATTGATAATTTGTATATCATATTACTGTTCAGTAGAATATACAAAAACCTTGCTATTTTATCACCTCAGCTTTGAAATTAAAGGTATGCATTTAAATTGTAAAATTGAGTCCTTGATATGTCCTGTGTAGAATTAGGCTAGTATTAAGGCATCAAGATAAATTGGTGAAAATCTTTAATGTTATGATTATTCAAATCGATGAGCTTTTAGTTACAAACGAAACATACAGTAGTATTAATTTTTGCATCTGCTTTTAAGATAAACTCAACATTGATGCTAGTGATGGAAGTGACTCTGAGAGTGGGGCTGATGCTGCGAATTTGGATGCTTCCCTGAAGACACCAGCACAGATCAGTAGGTTTTCTAACCTGTTCTAACCATGTTTAATATGCGCCATAATATGTCAGTCCACACTGCTAATGTACTCAATGATGATTTCTTTTTTACAGGGATGTGAAGCAATCGGACACCAGAAGAGGAAAATGGTTTGCGTTGCATTTTTTTAGGTTATGATTTTTCAGGATTTTTCAGGACACTTTTTTCAATATATTAATTAGCAATAAGAATTTATATTACAAAAGGTAACATTATTCACATTTATTTGCTATTTATAGTCCTAAACAAACCTCTGCCATCATACCTCTTTCACTTACTGTCTGTGGTTATGTTTGCATACACTCATTGATACAATTGAGTTCTTCGATGTCCCATCTACATTTATGGCAATAGCAAACTCCCATTCCCAGAGCGACGTAGAAAAAGCTTTGGAGTTCCCATCAAGAAATGTACACACCAGGCATAACGTTATGATCTTATAACGTTATGACTAGTGATTGAATAACACTAGCTCTTTATTATGGCAGCTGATCGTGGGTGGGATTTATTAGGATTGTAATTAGCTTTACAATTTTCCTCATTTTAAATTGGTTTAAGTGTCTTTATGTAATTCATTTGTATATCTAGCTCTCTGCAAGCTTTATATAACACTGAGCATTTTGGAGATTTCACTATGCACTAAACATTCAAATATCTAAACATCTTGGTTATCAAATTTCATTTATAATGGGTTTTTTGGTTAGTTTGTTTATGAATATTTTTGCAGAGACTAAAAAAACTCTAAAAAGAAGTCCCGAAAACTACAAGGAAAGGACTTGTTCTTTTAAGTCACTGATGTCTTGATAGTGCACCATGCTGTCAAGTCTGTGTTTGTGTGTGTCAGAGGGCCAATAAAACATGCCTGTCCCTTCAATACTGTGTGATGTCTTGTTTGTGTATTGTTAAAACCAATGTCCTGATAAAGCCCGTATGTCCTTACAAACACTATTTTTGTCAGAAGGCGGGACATTCCGAGCAGGTCCTCATATACAACCATAATGTCAGGTCTTTATATAAATTGTTTAAATTTGTGTAAAGTAATTCTGAAGTGAAATTTGTTTTCCTCAGAGCTGATTAGATTTTTTGACATTTGTAGCATCACTGTAGCACAAGGGGAAGGGTGGGTACCTTTAAACCATGGTACAACTTGTTTACCAGGCAAAGTCCACCTAATACATAAAAACCAGTATGTGTGTGTGTGTGTGTGTGTGTGTGTGTGAAACCAGCTTCATTTACTGGTGAACATGGCACATTTGACCAGTGTAAAAACAAATTGCATTGCTTGGGTGTAGGAAATGACATTCCACCAGAGGGGAACCTTTAGGATGTTTTTCAGAATATGTATATTTAGACAGACAGATTGATTGATGGGTGAACAAATATACAGAGAAACAGCGAGATAAATGGACAGACGGGCAGACAGACAGACAGACAGATCTTCAGATAGATAGATAGATAGATAGATAGATAGATAGATAGATAGATAGATAGATAGATAGATAGATAGATAGATAGATAGATAGATAGATCTCATATGGCACTAGTCTGTCTCCACCCACACGTCTACTTAATAATATTTTCTCTAGTAGCAGGCTTGTCAAAATCTGGGCAAAGCATTTCAACCTTCCAAAACATCTATGCAGTATTGAACAAGATTTTACAACACAGTGTTTAATACAATAAAAAATTGCCTCAAAGTGGTCATTAGAAGCGAACAGTGCAAGAATAAGAATATTGAGATGGAATTAATGTCTACAAAATGACTATAGCTAAAAAGTAGCTCGATTTTATGTGGAACACAAATGAAAAGAAATCAAAATCACTTATACTGCCAAATAAATTGTAAATCAGTGAAATAAATAATTATTATTTATTGTTAATTATTAAGATTCGTATTCATATTTGTTATTTTTTTTATTTTAGTTTACACTATATTTTTATGAAGATTAGATAAACATCCCCTAGGTTCTCTTCTACTTCTAGCTCATCCAACTAGCTGTCAAGCGTTTTTATCCTGAGATGCTTTTCTGCTCAACACGGTTGTAAAGAGTGGTTATTTTAGTCCTGGAAGCTTGAACCAATGCAGCTATTCTCCTGTGTGTTTCCCTCTGCAGCACTTATGCACCACTCACTGGATGTTTTTTGTTTTTCGCACCATTCTGTGTGACCTCTATATACTTTTTTTTTGTCACAGACAGGAGACCAGCAGATTCTGAAATACTCATACAAGCCCATCAGCATCAGTAATGCCATAGTAAAACTCGCTAGGGTGAGATACATTTTTTATGTACATTTTAACTGAAGATCTGGACTTGTAGATGCATAATTCATGCTGTTGCTATGTAATTGGCTGTTGGATAGCATTGTTGTTTTTTTTATTGAGTATATCAGGGTAAAATCCAAACATGCAGCTGAGCCATTGTAGCTCATCAGCTTTGTTCAGCTGCAGTCATATGATGTAGGCCATGTCCACACTAATAATTCATATTTTTCTCTCCGTTTTGTGACGGCATTTTCGCTCATTGAAAATGTAGCTGTTTGAAAACGCTTTGAAAAACGTCATTCGTGTCGCAGTGTGGACCGTGGAAACGGAGGCGACAACTCAAAGATACGTAAAGTAAATAATCAACAAGCGTCTTACATTTTGGCCATGGGCAGTAAATGGATTTTCAGATGTTTTAGTGTGAATGAGCAACTTTCAGGAAACGAATGAAAACGTAGTTTGGACGAAAACAGTTTTCAAACTGATCTGGATTAGTGTAGATGTAGCCTCTAGCTACATTAATATTGAAAATGTTGTAAGATCTAGTCAATACAATGTAAAAACAACTATTGGAAAGATTTCTAATCCTATTAGACATCATCAAGAATCATCAGTCTCCAACTTCCTGTTCAGTCTAGAGAAGTCAGAATTCACACACCAGACACACGCAATACTGCCCATATGTCCTTCCCAAAACAGTTCTTTGTGAGCTGCAAGCTGTGTATGACTAACAAGGAGAGTAATGGGCACTCTGTCTGCATAGCTTTATATGTGTATATGTGTGTATATATATATATATATATATATATATATATATATATATATATATATATATATATATATATATATATATACATATATGTGTGTCTGTGTGTGTGTGTCTGTGTGTGTGTGTGTGTGTGTTTGTGAGCGAGAGAATCTGTCAGGGGCCTGCTGGTGACACTCTTGTTATAGACCACCTGTTCCATCTGCCTCACACTCCGTCGTCATGTTCCTGGAGTGGGAAAACGGAAATACTTCGCTTCCTTCACATTGTGCCATTCGGTGGGAAGAAAGAAAAAACATTCCTGCTTGTTTTTTTTGTCTTTCCTTCTTGTCAGGAAGACAAACTAAGCGGTCCAAATGTTTTTTTTTAGCATCGCGTAATACGCCGTGTGCCCCCCATGTGTTTTTAACGTATTCATTCAAGAGCATCCATCATTCATCGTGAATACATTCTTCACAGTAGGATTTGCTATTGTATGTATCGTATATTTATATGTACATTTCTGTACATTTCTATTTGTAAGTGATCTCACCCACAGTAGTCTCAAGCCTTTCTCAGCATCAGTGAGCGGTTTCCAATAAGATTGGTTTTATTTTATTGAGATGATCTTTTCTCTCGAGACCTGCCTGGTCCATCCTGATGTTCTGATGGAGTTCTTATTGGAAAACCAATCTTATTGGAAACCGCTCACTGATGCTGAGAAAGGCTTGAGACTACTGTGGGTGAGATCACTTACAAACCATAAAGATGAACTTTGTACTGTAATTATTATTAACAGTTTCTCCACCACCTTCACTGCTGGCTCATGCATTTGGGGATACATTTGTGTGGATAAACGTCTAGAGATATATTTAGTGGGATAAATATATAGGGATAAATGTATGGAGATGAACATCTAGAGATGTTCTTCTAGGCATATATGCACTGTATAGGGATAAATAAGGCATATAGGTCAATGAATGAGTATAAATATACAGAGAAAACTTCTAGAGATAAACTTCTATAGATAAATGTATAGGAATAAAGTTATAAATGGATAAATGTATAAAATAAACTTTGAGAATACATTTTTAGAGTTAAACTTTTACAGATAAATGTATAAGGATTAAGGTCTACGGATAAATGCATAGCAATAAATGTATAGAGATAAACCTTTAGGGATAAACTTCTAGGGCTAATTGTAAATAGAGGACTTTTCTATTGACTGTTTCTTTTTGTAAAGCTGCGTTGTGACAATACTGCTTGTTAAATGTGCTACACATATAAAATCGAATTTAATTAATTTGGAATTTAAATAACGTTTTTTGGGATATATAGTGAAAAAGAGAAAGATATTTCATTTTGACTACAGCACAGAAAAAGCTAAGACAATTTTCAAATGGGATCCTGGAATTGTAGACCACTTAGCTAGAAAATGTCTTCATTTTTTGTTTTTAAGAATGTCTCAGTCCTGATTCTGCTTTATCAACTTCCTATTAGTAAAATCTGATACCATACAATTTTTTTTGTTTTTGATATTTTGACAACATGATCAAATTGTTGTGTTTACCATATTTACAGAAAATTTTCACACAAGTTATACAGTCTGTATAAAGGTTTCCTGATAGTACTGGGTTCCAGCAGGAGCAGTGTGCTAATTAGGAGTGGGCCAAACTATAGCCAGACTGACAGGTGAAGAAGTTTCACTGAGAGATACACCAATGGCTTGCTTGCAGTAATTGCCTCTAAAGATTGTGCACAAAAATGTTAGATTAAGGTTTCTATTACTATTTTTTGCTTCAACTTTTCAATTGTTTTAATATATTAAAATCTGATAAATCCAAAATCAAAAGCAGATTTCTATTAAATATAAAATAAACAATGTTCGCTGCAAATCATTTTTGCTCCAGGTTAAATAAGAGAAACAATTATGTGAAATGAGTAAAAAAGTCATAATTCAGCATTTATTCATAAATCATATTTGTGTTCTACAAAGTGAGATCCTAACAACAAGACAAACTAAGCGGTACAAATGTTTTATTAGCGTTGCGTAATATGCAGTATGTCCCCCATGTGTTTTTAACGTATTCATTCAAGAGCATCCATCATCCATCGTGAATACATTTTTACAGTCAAATTTGCTCGTTTTATGTATCGTATATTTATATGTAGATTTTTGCAGCGTAGAGGAGCACTGAAGAGGACTGTGCTGAAAATATCATTTCAATAAAATGTTGAGTAAAAAAAAAAAAATCTGGCATCGGAATAAAAATATATTTCTAAAATAAATAAATAAATAAATAACAAATATTAAAAAAAATTTTATTAGTATTATTGTATTATTCATATAAAGTAGTAAATAAAAGATTTATGACAAGTAATTCACAATTTTAGTTTAGTTTACAGGAAATGTACATGTACAAGTCCCCTGATGAACCATCTCTCACACTTATTTTTCAGACCAATCAGGAACCGAGGACGACTGGTTCAGCCAATAGCAGCACAGCAACTCAGTTCCTCTCAGAACAAAGGCAGTTAGCTGAGTCAAAACCTCGCTATTTTTTTTTTTTTACTCGCAAGGGGGTTGTAGAACGTAACCCATGAGATATATATGTATATATATTATTAGGGCTGTCAATAGATTTAAATATTTAATTAAAAACAGATGAAAATGTGTGAATAAGTTGCGATTAATTACGAGTTAGCTCATGCCGATCGTGATTAATCGCAACTTATTCACACATTTTCATCTGTTTTTAATACTCTATTGAACATGACCATGTATGTTTATTATCAGTCAAACCAAACTGAACATAGAGCATGTAGACAAAATATGCATGGAAATGTTTTAAAGTAATTATGGTGTTTTAAATTAATAAATAATCAGGACACCAAACAGAACTTTTGCTATGTTTCCACACGGACAGTTTTAATTGCCGGATTTGTGCGTTATGGCAGATTTTGGTGCCTGATTTGAGACTTGGCGCATCAGTAAAACAAATGTTTAATGATTCAAAATTATTTTTCGGTGGAGTTTATTTTATCATTGCATTTTATATCTGAGTAAAGGAAGGACGGTGTGAATAAATGTGTGTTGCGTTAAAGATTTGAATTTTGCCACTTTAATATATATATATTTTAATAAAAATGATCAAACAACAATGCGCACTGCATTAATTGCGCATTCATACAATTTGTGCCATAAAAATTAATTTGCATTAACGCGTTAATTTTGACAGCCCATTATTATTATGTATTTTTTAAAATATCTTTTATTCCTTTATTTATCTATAAATATTATATGACGTCCTATGACATCCATGTGAAAGCGCTATTTTTTTTTACTGTCACTGATAATTAAATGTCATGCAATGTGATAACGTATGGGATTTTTGTTTAGCAAATATATAAAAATATATATATACACACACACACACACACACACACACACACACACACACACACACACACACACACACACACACATGGTGTATAGTAATAAATAATGTAAAAAATGTATATACAGTATACAGTAATATGTATAATAGAAACAAACATAATAAGATACAAGATATTGTAAGACTAAAATATATTTTCAGTTGATTTAATATTTTTCATGCAGTGCAATATAATGAAATTAGCAGTTGGTAAAGAATCCAATTCTGTTTTGAAAAAAATGTTGACACCCTTGATGGATTTGTCTCGTTTTTATGATAAATCTGTCTGTATAATTCTTGCATAATGTTCTATGGAAGACTTAATGACAGTGTGTTAGCTAATAAAATGATTAGCCCCAGGCATGATCTAGTTCAAGGATTATATCTGTTGCCTAGCAACATATTCCTACAACTTTAATCACTTGGTCTCCCAAATGTTGGTATTATAGCAATATTTATTGCTATATGAGTCATTTGGTCTTTTATTGACTGACAAGAAATACTGATCGATGATGACAGGAAATAAATGTCAGGGTGACGTCAGTTGCTGAGTATATACACTGACCGGTCATAACTAATTACCGGTCATGTGAATAATGATATATCAGGCAGCAAGTGAACAGTCAGTTCTCACACTTGATGTGTTGGGAGCAGGACAACTGGGCAAGCGTAAATATTTTTGTGTGTTTAACAAGGGCCAAATTGAGACAGCTATATGTCTAACATCGCCAAAAAGGTCCAAAGAATTACAACCGGAGGTCTTGTGGAGTCCATGCCTCATAGGGTTGGACGTAGACTTAGACATACTTTATTGAACCCATTAGAGAAATTATTGTTACAACAGCAGGAGGTTACATAAACAGTAGTGGGGGATAAAAAAAAAGAATGTAAGTAAATATTTTTAAATAAGTACCTTATTATAGATGATGCTACAGAAAACACAGAGTGCAACAGGCAATTCAAAAAGAAAGAAAGTAAAGAGTGTATTGTGCGAATTGTCAGTGGATGTGTGAGTGTGTAAAGTGACAGTGAATAATGGGAAATGTATATAAATTGCAATTATCATCTGTTACAGAGAGGTGAGTCATTGTACAGTGCAGCTGCTTACAGTAGGAATGATTTCCTGGACCGGTTTTTGTTACAGTGAAGCTGAATCAGTCTGTTGGAGAATAAACTCCACTGGCTCTGTATGGGATCATGTAGGGGGTGGGATGGATCTTTCATGGTTATTCACCTGTTGTCCCTCACTGTCTCCAATCTGTCTGGCCTTGTGGATTATTTTATTTTGCTTGCCTAAATCCCTGGCTGCTCCCCAAGCAGACCACACCACTAAAAAGGGCACATGCCACAACAGATTAAAAAAAAAAAAATCCAGCATCCTGCTGCATACATTGAAGGATCTGAGCTTCCTCAGGAAATAAAGTCTGCTCAACCCATTCTTATACACAGCGTCAGTGTTGGTCTAATCTGCTGTTTAAGTAAACACCCAAATACTTTTTGCACATCTTTACTGGATTGCTGCTATTTGCTCTTTTGCACAACATTTTGTTTACATTTTTGCTACTGGTCACTTTGTCTCGTTCCAACAGGTTTACTGGCGGAGGTATTTTGTGTTTCGTGTATTGTCTTGCACTGTCGAGTGTTGTCTTTGCACTGTTTGCACCAGGTTGCACACATGCACTTTATGTGGCGAGGACACTAGTCCTTAGACCTGTGTTTTCTGTTTTTGTGACTGTTGTTGTTGTTGTATGTAGCATCAGGGTTCTGGAGGAACGTTGTTTCATTTCACTGTGTACTGTGTCAGCTATATATGGTTGAAATGACAGTAAAAAAAAGCTTCTTGAATTGACTTGACTTGACATGACTTGACTTGTAGTTGTCCATGACCCCAACCTCCTAACCCATGATCATAACAGATTGAATCATAGTTTTACCTTTCCTAAAGTCTACTACCATCTCCTTGGTTTTAATGATGTTCAGGAGCAAATAATTCCTAGTGCACCACTCCACAAAGCTGTCCAAACGTCCTCTGTACTCCGACTTCTGTCCATCCCAAATTCTGCAGGTGGCAAGACTCAGAGTTGTATTGTAAATCCAAGGTGTACAGGGTGAACAGGAAAAGAGGGACCTATTGTTCTGTAATATTGCAGAAGCGGATGCACATAATTGTTGTATGAAAGATTTTATGGGTATGTGCTAGTTAAAAAAATTATTCACTTCAGATACGATCTAGTTCATGAATAATATCAGTTGCCTAGCAGCTTATTCCTACAACTCAAATCACTTGTAAGGCAAATGTTTGTCAGTCCATGTTAATGAATCTTTGTATTATAGTGTAATGTTTTCTTGCAATATGAGCCGCTTAATCTTTTATGAACTGTCCAGGAATACTGATCAATGAAGGCAGATAATAATGTCGGGGTGACGGAACCTGATGCTCCATGTCTGTCCTGTTTTCAAAGGCTATATGGAGCCAGAGAGCTGGAATTGCCATCTCCTCTTCCCCCACTACATCTCCATCTCTACATGAGTGCAGTACAAGGAGGAAGGGGGAAGGAGGAAGGAGGAGGGAGGATGAAATGAGAGTGAAATGAATTTCCTCTTCACCCTTAGCAGTGAAATGTCACCGAGTGCAACTGGTTAGCAGCGACAGTCCTGGCTCCTCACACCTGCTAATTGAAATCCAATGAGGTGTGAAAGAGCCCTTTAAAAAGTCCCAATCAACGCGAACGCCGTGCTGCCACCCGCCGCCACCGTCGCGCCGCGTAATTTAATTTCGACGTCTTTCGCTCTTGTTATGGATCTATCGTGGCCAATTATGGCACGAGATTGGGTTTCACGGAGCCGAGCTGAATTCCACAGCTAGAGAGGCACTAATCACTCGCCGTCCGTGCCGAGAGCGGCGGTTAGCTAGTCGAATCATATCAGCTCTTACATCTGGACTGCTTCAGAGAGGACCTCCGGGAATGAGAGCCTGGGTGTTGGAGGAAGCTTCACGTAAGAGATTAGATCTCCGCACACGCTACAGGCTGCAGGGGATTTCAGCTATTAAGCAGCGTACAATGTTTTATAAGGTGCATTGACGAACAGCGGCAAACACCGGGCCTCATTTCATTTATATGGAAATGTTTTTGTGGGCCAAACAGAAAAAAAAGACATTATATTTTATATATTATATATTTTCCTGCTAAAATTACATTACAGGAATGCTGATAAGCTTTGGAATCACGTGCATCACTTCACGAGTGCTTTTATGGCTTTAGATTTAATGTTTAATGACAACCAGAAAACATTATGAACAATGTCTAATTTTTTTCGTCTTAAAAAAGGCTGAGGAAGATGCCGGATGTAAGTGCAGCTCTATTATAGGTGGTGACGTGAATCACGAAAACAAAATGCAAAGCAACCAAAAAGCCAGAACCTGAGCCTGAAGATGAGGACCATGCAAGAAACACAACTGGGAGACAAAGACTCAACATGAAAGGTTGCTGCTATATAAACTAAACTTTCTTTCGGCTTCTTCCATTAGGGGCGCCACAGCGGATCATCCGCACGTTTTGATTTGGCACATGTTTTTACACTGGATGCCCTTCCTAACGCAACCCTCCCCATTTATCCGGGCTCTGGACCGGCACTAAGGCTTGTGCAACCCTAATGGCTGGGGTTGGTTCCCTGACCGGGATTGAACCGGGGCCGCAGCGGTGAGAGCGCCACATCCTAACCACTAGACCACCAGGGAACTGAAGATGAGGACCATGCAAGAAACACAACTGGGAGACAAACGTGAGACAAAGACTGGCATGAAAGGTTGCTGCTATATATAAGAGCTAAATACCAGTGTACATAAAACAGGTGCACAAACTATTACCCAAGATGCTGAGGTGCAGTGGCTGATGGGAGACCTGTACCTCTCGGCATAATCATGACGCATGTAGTTAATAGGATTTAAAATGTTTAGAATTTTATTTTTGAAAAGGTTGTGAGAGACTAAAGTGTAATATAACTCGCTGGTGTCTGATATTAGACAGTAAGTGAATCTTCTCAAATTCGATGTATTGAAAGCAGGAAAAATGGGCAGGGAAAAGATTTAATAAGAGTGACATTGCGGCAGTTAGACGTCGAACATCTCCACAACTGGTCCCAGAAAGTACAAACGGAGGTCTTGTAGAGCCCATGAATTGTCATTTCAACCATATACAGTTCAGTACACAGTGAAGCGATGCAAGCGATACAAGGTTCTTACCCATAAACATTTTCACAAAGTAACACAAAACTAAATAGAACAAACAGACCTACACAGGACAATCCATAATACATGTGAGCAAACCACAATTAGTACATCAACACAACAAACTAACACTATAACACAACACGGTAACATTGTTTTGGCAATACGAATGGGACTTATTTTCTGGTAATAAAGCAGATGCAAGTGTGGATCGCTTGCATCTGCTTTCATTAACGTGTGGAAGGACATGCGTGGTTCAGTGGTTTGAGGAAAACGTAATCACTGTCTATAGTTTTGACACCTATACTGTATTAGACAAGTACTTTAGCCATTTTATGGCTAATTTATGTATAGTAGCTTTTAAAGCTACTTAGCAAACCACAAATAAAATAATGCACTGATCAGTGTGAAAAGAGATCAGTGTGTGCCCTGGTTTGTACGAAATTTGCTGGCAGATTTGCAAAGCAAGCTACCTCAATAACTAGCTACTGTGCATACACAACAGAGGCATCAACAATCTCTGCTACTTCACTTCTGGTTTTATCTTTGTGTTGTCTCTTTACCCTATATATCTAATAAGAGTTCATGTTTGAAAGGATACCTGAAGCCACAGTTAGCGTTTTTCTTTTTTTTTTTTGAAGGTAAAAATTGTCCAAGGGTTCGTTCCAGCCGAACGTTTTACTGCGTTGTACCTGACTTGCATAGAATTGTAAAAAATCCTATTTCACAGAATCGTAGCTCTGTGTCACACATAGTAAATAAGCAGTAAATAACGGTTTTCTTTTTTTGCTGAATTCGAAGCAGGTCAAAGTGCACATTGGTAAGACTCTCTTTTTTATTTTACAGAACTCATGAATTACACCAATTTTTTCCAACTAACTGGATGTTTAAAATATTTGATTTCTGGTAAAAATGCTGCTGTGAATGATTTACAAATAAAATCCCTTCATATCCAGCTCTATAAATAAAGAGCCGTGTGTGTGTGTGTGTGTGTGTGTGTGTGTGTGTGTGTCTATATGGCACACTGAATGCACAATGTCTTGGAGATGAATTTGGATGTGCAGCACAGGCCCCTGTTTCTCGGTCCGTTCTTGTTTTTGACCAACAATGGCGTGCAGTTCCTGGCTTGTTTTGTCCACATGAAATATTCAGTCACCGTGTGCAACACTGCTTTATTTACTCGCCGCAAATAAACCCACAGGGCGGCATCTCCATACATCACCGATTAGAGCATACGCGTGCTAAAAGTGCCTGGCTTTGATTTAACTCTATAGGACTTTTGCTCGCTGAATAGATCTTGTCACATGGTGTAACACAGCAGCGTTATATTGTTCATTCAGCAAACAGAAGATGTGAGTGACTTGTGCAGTTCAGAGGCTCTGGGAATGAAGCAGGGGAACGTGGTGTTTTCAGGCTGCTTTCATGCAGAATGTGCTGGATTTCTTTTGGTTGTTTTTTTTTTTTTTTTTTTTGGTTGTACAGATAAATTAATGGAAAGTCAGCAGATTGTGTTCACAATTAAAAAGCAATAGTTTCTTTTTTCTGGGAGTGCCAACTAAAGTTTTTTTTTTTTTTTACCTCCCCTCAAAAAAAAAAGCCACAAATAGGAATATGAACAAACTTTAACAAACAAACAAAGAAAAAAGAAATAGATGGATGGATGGATGGATGGATGGATGGATGGATGGATGGATGGATGGATGGATGGATGGATGGATAGATAGATAGATAGATAGATAGATAGATAGATAGATAGATAGATAGATAGATAGATAGATAGATAGATAGATAGATAGATAGATAGATAGATAGATAGATAGATAGATAGATAGATAGATAGATAGAGGGTTTGTGCTGATAAGCCTGATGGATCTTAGAAACTTTATACAGGTTTATAATGGAAATTTGTCACTTAGTACTGTATGCTTCATGCATTTTTTTTAACAGCTGCAGCTCATTCATTTACATGACACGATTCTTTTTCACATTTTTTATTTATTTTATTTTTTGGATGGATGGATGGATGGATGGATGGATGGATGGATGGATAGATAGATAGATCAGAGCACAAGTTGGAGAGGGTTAATGCGTCCAAAAAATAATAATTGTGCAAGGATTTACTAAATGTGTCTTAGTAGTATATACACCATCAGGACAGTTTCAACATGATGATTTGAAAAGATTTCACTGCCAGTATTCCAGCATTGCAGTTGAACTAAAAATGTTCCTTTTTTTTAAATATACTTTTTGTCCTCAGTTATATTTTCCGACTGCATACCATTTAGTAAAACACACAGCTCAAATTCTCCTGAGCTACACTAAAGACAATTATCCTCATCATCAGCCAGAGTTAAACCCCCAGCCTTTACCTGACACAAGCTAGAACTGCTATGGCATATGAACTGACTATAATATTTGCTTGGAAATACAGACTAGTGTAAAAACGGTGTGATTTAAGCACAAAGACTCATCACTAGTCAAAAACTGCAAATAGTTGACCCTGCAATGAGTGAGCCAGTGTGATCTATTTCAACCCAGGATATTATTTACTTTAAACTCAGAATAGGAACGCTGATCAAGCATCTGATTTTGTGGTCAAGATCAATATAAAGAGGGGACGCAATCCGATCCGACATGTCAGCGTTGGCTATTCTGAGATCCTAATGCTTCCTTATTAAAGTTTATTTGAGGAAGGTAAATTTGGCTCAAAAAAAAAATGTTTAGGTTTGTTTTTAGTTTTAGGTAACAGAAACTGTTGGTTTTTGTTGGTGCTAGAGAGCATAAAAGAAACTATATGACCTTACAAAGGAGTTCAAAAACAATATGTGATTAGAGCAGGAAACTTTCATGCAGTCTGAATAACAATAAAAATAAATCTAACCAATCTTACCCATTTTAAGATTGGATTGGACCATCAGACCGATAAAACTGATCCAGAATACAGCTACAAGAATCTTTCCAAGTTCTCTAACATCATCCTCATTACTGTGTTTCCTTCACTGGGTAAATCAAGCTCCTGGATTAGATATAAAGCACCTAAAAAAAAACACCCAATGTCCACCAAAAATAATTTTTCAAACCACAGTCTATACCATATTCCCTTTGAGACTCAAACACAATTTCATTTAAGCTCCGAAAACGACCTGGATTCATTCACTAACCCTTATGCCATGTTGGTTCTCCTCCTTTGGCTAATAGTAGCCCATTTTCCACCAGTATCCTGTTGGCTAACAATACGTGTGGCGGTTGTTGGTAGCCCGGGCCTCAAACGTATAAAATTCTAGTCCGTGTTCCACATATTTGATTTGACACGTTTTACACTGGATGCCCTTCCTAACACAACCCTCCCCATTTATTCGGGCTTGGGACCGTCACTAAGAGTGCACTGGCTAAATTATTGCTTTATCCACTCATAGATATACTGTAATTATTGATATAACTTAATCCATTCATAATTATAGTGGAATGCCTGGACAGTGGCAAGAAAAAACCCTGAGATTGCATTAGGAAGAAACCTTGAGAGGAACCAGACTCAAAAGGGAACCCATTCTCTTGTTGGATGCACTGAATGTCCATTTAGGGCATCTATGAAGAGGCATTCAATCACACACCAGTGTGTATGTTCTTTTATGAGATTAAAAAAAGCTTATTTTATTACCCAAAGTGTCTGAAAGACTGAAAGTTGAAAATGTAATGTTGACAGTGTTATAATGCTGACACTGGAGACTCCTTCCAACATTTACACAGAACATCCACCATACAAACCTGTGTAACTACAGAAATTAGAATAGATTTGGATTTAAATGTTAATAGACACTTTAGTTTTATTTCCTTATTTTATATATTATGTTCATACACACACATACACACACACACACACACACACACACACACACATGTATATATTCATGAGATCAAATCCCTGGCACTTCTGGGCCCCTTGAGCAAGGCTCTTAGCACAATAGCTACTCAGTTTAATGAATGCAATAAAAATTTAAGTTGCTTTGTATAATGGTGTCTGCCAAAATGCTATATATAATAAATGTAAATGTAAACAAAATTAATGGCACACCTGGTTAACAACTGTACACAACTGTACAGAATGTCTTCAGATGCAGCATTTAATTTTCCCTATTTTCCCTAAAAGACCCTATCTCTTCCACCATGACAATGCCCCTTTGCACAAAGCCAGTTCTATGAAGATATGCTTTACATGAGTTGTCCTGAAAGATAGTGAGTGCACTATAGAGCTCTGACCTCAACCCTAATAACCACCTCTGGGATGAATGTTAGCCCTGAGTGCACCCAAGCCACATTACCATACCTACATCAGTACCTGACAGTAGTGGAACATCCCAGAAGAGTGGGTATTATTATAACGGTAAATAGGAACTAAATGTGCAATAGGATGTTTAAAAAGCACATAATTTTATTTTCAGGTGTCCACAAACATTTGTCCATATTGTGTATATGTGTATGTATTTCTGGTTAAATTATTTGACATCTATTGGAGTTAAAATACAAATCAGCTCGCTGTTTTTATTTCAATTAATTTTTGAATAAGTGCCTAGCTCACAGAGGTGCTATAATTACCTTATTCCTTAGTGCAGGTTTTACATAGTTTCTATAATAATTGGATTTAAAATGGCAGGAAAATAATAATAATAATAATCATAATCATAATAATAATATAATAATTCAGACTTCACTGCCAATACAAATGCACCATCATTGTTATTGCGTTTTCTATACCGTTAATGTGTCTTTTGCCTCTGCTTATTTCTCTGGATTATCTTCATTGCTTTGTTTATTGTTTTTGATTCATTGCTCAATGTATGGTTATGGATTGACAACTTTTAAAATGACAATTTAAAAAAATCCCTCTCAGTGATTGTATCTAAGCACACTGCAGCATTCAGTCACTGTGCAGTGCAGATCGTCAGTATAAAGATTTCTTAGACCCCTCAGATTCCTGTTCTCTGAAAAACATCTCTTTTACTTATCGTACTCAGTGCAATAATACGAGCATGATTGCTTGTTATTCTACCCATGAACATAATCTTTTGAGAGGGCTTATTCTTTTTTTGTTTCTTTTTTTTGTTTTGTTTTATTAACCTAATCAGTAAACAGCTACATTTGCTGACTGTAATGTTCCCATGGAGAGGAAGCTCGATAAACTAATTAATAAGATGTTCAAGCCATATCAAACATTTCCAAGCAGGCAGAAGCTGTAACTGATACGATTGTGTTTGTGGGGCAATAATCAGCCGAGCGTTTCGCAATTAATTCAATGAGATTTCCACCAAAATGGAACATTTCGAATAAAGGTTGCATTAGGCGCTCCGCTGCACTCCATAGATTGCCATTTTGCCGGCGGAATGTGCTAAAGCTATAGGCCAGATTTAGCTCCCGTTAGTGGCAGATCAATCGGAGCGAGCGTTGCGGCAAAAACGTTTCGGAAAAACAACAACCGCTACACTGCGAGATCTTTCCCCTGAGAGAACGTAGACGAGATAGAGATGGGGTAGAATTTATGGTTCTTGGCGGTAACTGGCTTTTTTTTTCTTTTTTTTATTCTAATGACTATTCACTTTATTAGACTGGGAATGTGATTAAACACACCGTTGAAACACAATGTTTGGCAGTAAATTCCAACTTCCTTAGCATGTGACAGGATCGCTATGAACATGGGAAGGGGTAGCTCAGTTCTTGAGATGTTGTTGGTGCTGGGATTTTACTGACCACTTCAGAAGTCCAAGATGTCGTAAAATCTAAACACACTTGATGAGTGACAACTAATATATAGTTATATATACTGTACACACACACACACATATATATATACATTTGTTGTCATATATAACATTGTACAGTATTACATCTTGCTTAATCTCCAAGCACTCAAGTTTGGACTCTCACACATAACATTCACAACCTCGTTATTACACTCATCCTGCATTTTGCACCATCCATTTCAAATTGCACAGCTGCACTTTATTATGTTTTCTCATTTCCACACTTTATCTGCCTCCACAGATATAAACGCTGCTAAATATTTGTATGAGCTGCATATTTGATTTCTATTTCTATTATTGCAACTCAATGGCAGGCTGTGCATTTCACACCCAGGCCTTATGTGGTGTCCTGCCCTGAATCACGATGCAATTGATATTAAAAGCATCAATTTTATTGAGAAACGTAGTATAAAAAAGCGCTGCATCACAGACAGGTATCTCTCAGAGTCAGAATGAATGCTATTCCTAAAGCAAGAAACACAATAAACACAATTCAACACAAGTCTCCTTTCACTGCAGCCACAACCGCACCACCAGCATACATCACATCTAGGAGCAGCACCAGTATTACCCTTATAAAATAACCCAGGCTGAGCTCAGTATCAAAAATTTGATGTTTTGGCTCTTTAGGCTACGTCTGCATTGTTCCAGATAAATTTAATCTACAACAAGATGCCGTATTTTTCAAACAAATAATTGTTTTTTGAAAACGCTGTCCCTAGTGGTTACATGTTTGTGAATCTTTTTTTGTGTTGCAGTACAGATTGTAAAAATCAAGATTTGCAAAAACGATGATGTATTTTTAGTCACATGACGTGAATCTGGAGCAAACAAATTTAAAGTCTCGGGTTACCGGTAGCAACAAGTCTATCTCTTTGGTTTGTCCGTTTAAAAACTTGGACATTCAAACAGATGGAAAGTAAATAAACGCTTAAGGAATTTATGCGGACTGAAGCGTTTCATTTCAGTTTGGACTAGCAATTTCTGGAAATCATATGAAAATGCCAGTTTGGATGGAGAGGGTATATCCTTCCTTCATTCATTTATTCATTCATTTTATTTTTTGCATAAGATGACAATTTCCTATTCAGCATGTATTCTCAGCTCCTTTGTGAAATACACTCATGATAAAGGGATTACTGAAGATGAATAAATGAATGAATGCAGGTAAAAAAATAAATAAAAGATCAACATGTTTCCTCATGCAAAATGATAAAATGTCACAGCACGGTAAACCTAGTTATGTTGTTCCTATTGCAATGGAATAAAATTCGTATCCACATGTATAGACAGTAAACAGAGTCAAACACACCCCCATAGAATAAGAACAAACGCACACAGTGAGCAGGAGTGGACTCTTTCTGGGTGCAGTGAAGTAGCTCAGCACCCTGTGTGTGTTTATTGAACAGAGCTTAGCTGGAGGCAGATGTCTGTGGGATTGCTGTGTCTCCTGCGTGGCACTTTGACGCACAGTGACTGCAGAGAAGCTCAGAGACGCACAGATGGTGGAAATCTGAGGCGGTTTGATCAGGCACCGCGGCAGGTAGCAACGCTACAGGTGCTGCAAGCACATGGGGAGATATTTGTCCTATCTCTCTCTCTCTCTCTCTCTCTCTCTCTCTCTCTCTCTCTCTCTCTGACACACACACACACACACACACACACTCTCTCTTACTCCTGCTCTCGATTACTTGTTTCCTTTTCATCTCGGCTTGCTGCTCCTGATTAAAGAAAAGAAACAAAACGCTCGTTATCCTCACTCTGACTTTCTTACTCATGTTCCATCTTTCCTCGTCTTGCTTGTGTCATGA
Organism: Silurus meridionalis; assembly: GCF_014805685.1. Taxonomy (NCBI): domain Eukaryota; kingdom Metazoa; phylum Chordata; class Actinopteri; order Siluriformes; family Siluridae; genus Silurus; species Silurus meridionalis. The sequence goes on along the minus strand of NC_060905.1, from coordinate 5,287,441 downwards.
GTGCCTGGAGAACCTCGCTGTCTGCTCTCCGGGCTCCATTTCACACCCGCAGCAGTAAAACAAGGCCGACGGAGAACTCAGGATTCCCATTCCCCCGTTTCCTTGCCGGGACGAGGTCGTAGGAGGGTGACAGGCTCAAGCAGAGCGTGGCGTCCCAGACACAGCCGTACTGTCTGTGCATTAAGAAGGTGAGCGAACAACCGCCAGCTTTTAGACATCGCGCTTGATCGATGCAGATGGACGAGAGTGCGATCGATCCGGCCCGTGCAACTTACATCCATTATGGAACTTGGAACTTGACTTGTAGATGACCTGAGGTGGCTCGGGCGTATGCAGGATCGTCCGATAAAGCGGTAAGAATAGAAAGTGCTGAAATGACCTGAGCCCTTAAGCTCTTGGGTTAATATATAAAAACTGGTGAAAAAGTGAAAGGCAGCCTTCTTCATAACAGATCCAACTAAAAGCTCTCAGAGAATAGAGAATTGAGAACTGCTTTTTCAGAACTAGGGTAGATCAAATACACCTACAGGCTTAATGGTTCTGAGTAAGACATAGCCAGACATAGACATAGCTGTGATGTGATGTGCAGTAGAAAAATGTTTCAAAACTGACATTTTGCAAGGGACAGCAAGCAGAAGAAGCCATTTTTTATTTATTATTACGAAAAAAAAATTTATATTTATGGCATTTGGCAGATCTAAAGTGGCTTACATTTAATTTATACAAGTAAGCAATAAAGGTTAAGGGCCTCACCCAGGGGCCCAACAGTGGCAGTTACAACCTTCCGATCAGAAATTCTACAACTGTTTGACCACCATTGTCAAATCCAAGAGCAAAGCTTGCCAAGATTGAGTCAAAACCCAGTCTAAAAGTCAAATCTAAATGAATAAAAGATTGGAACTAAGAAACATTCATTCCCTTTGAGAACCAGTCTTTCCTTCAACTGGTTGGCATTTGTTTAGAGCACTTTGTTGAAAGATTAGTATTTCCATTATTTTATTATTATATTTTTTTTACAAATATACTTGAGTCCAAGATCATATATTTCAAGACCAATGCCCAAGTCTGATACAATTTTAACGCAAGACATAAACTATACAGGAACAGACTGGACTACACTATGATCCCCTATCTAAATTGTAAACTGTGAATTTCATTTTTAATTAAATAATACACAGTCTTATACAATCATACTCTTCAATTCTTAATTATGATTGTTTAGAAGATGTACAGTAATTCTAAAAGTAAGACAACTACCTGATATATCTGCACTTGTATTCTATTAAAAATGGTAGTAGCTGTTGATATGGTGACGTCATACCCAGTATCAGTGCTTTGTAACAGAAAGCTGAAAGTTTCAGATAGACATATTCTTGCAAATAGAGGGCTTTAGAACGGGGGGCTGCAGGTTTAAAGCCTTTAGAGAAAGAAAAAGAATTGTGGCTGCTGAGGAAAACTACTGTTTATACTGTAGCTGCTTAAGTATTTTGACAGCAGGATCTCACTTGTTTTTCTGGAAGGTATAGAATACCAAATATAGTTACAGTGAAACCCGGTTATGTCGACGGCGTAGGGGACGCCAAAAAGCTTCGAGATAACCGATGATCGAGATAAACGAAAACCAATATGGCGGCAATATATTAACGTGCGTGAAATTGCTTTATGTACATGATGTGCGTTATTAAATGAGAATGTGCATGCACGTGTTTTTGGAGGTTTTTTACACAACAGCGTTGCCGCGATTTGATTAGTCATGCGGATCGAGATAACCTGTAATGCGAATAAGGAGGCAGAAGCTGAAGTCAACGCAAACAAAATTTATTGAGAATACTCAGGAGATAGTCCACCAATACTTGTGGAGAAGCAGTAATATCCAGTGGTGCGCTCCGGGAGCGCAGTCCACGAAGTTCTGTGAAAGCAGAGACAGTTTGTGTAGAGAATCCACGGATCCGCGCTATGAAAAGCACAGCGCTGGGCAGCAACGGATAAACATGGTGCGGACAGCGTGAACATGGAAAACAGCAGGATCGGGGTAATCCGGGGTGCCGTTGAGAGAATGCGGAGTCCGAGAAGAAGGGTATGTAGCGGGATACATATACGCGATTACACAGACTGCCATGAACCAACACATACGATCATGCACAAACAATAACGGACCGCGAGTGTGTGGAGGTGAGGGGCTTAAATAGGAGATGGGATGAGTGAGTGAATGAGAGTCAGGTGTGTGTGATCAGCATGACTGCGACGAGCTCCGTGTGAGAAGAAGCAGGGTGCTTCGGGGAATGCCGTCGCCGAAGGGGGCATGGCAGGGGTATTCCTGACATAACCGACGTTAAGTGGCAAATTTGCCCACCCCCCTTGTGCTCGAGATATTAGGGTTCGGCGACATAAAAGAATCGACATAACCGATTAAAAAATGCTAAGACAAAGCGAGAATTTGCGGTTTCACTTCAAAAACGTCGACTTAATAGGGTTGGCGAGTTAACCGAGGTCGAGACGTGTTATTCTTTACTGAGTAAAAAAGTGTGATAAAACATGTTGGGGTATGATTTTATAGCAAAATAATCAACTAAATAGCAGGTGGTTTTATACATGTTTATACACAGAGTAAACACTCTCACATTATTTTGGTATGAGGCTGCACAATCATTTATTATTATCTTATAATGGTGTTATATTCCTCATTTGTTTATATATTAATGTATCACACAAGGATTTTCAATAGAAATATTTTTCTAACATTTAGTTATCCAGACATAATCCTGATAACCAAAACACCTCAACAACCTCAAGTGTTAACAGGACGTTTGATGATGTAAGCAAATAGGAAATAATTTTTTTCCAACCTCTTTCGCAATATTGTGTGTTAGTCGCTCTTATTTCTACACCAAGTGCTAAGCACTGATGCTCTGAAGAAAATTGGGTCATTTCAAACAACCATCAGACTGAAGTCCATTAAATGTTCATCACGATTGAACTGGTTCAACTGAACACACACAAGTCCTGTGCACAAGCAAAAAAAAATCTGGCTTTATAGTGACACGTGATGTGTGAAGGGGAAGTGCCTGTCCTGCTTTTCTTCATAGCGCCTTTTGAAACGGCGTGTGCAAATCTCTTGAGCTGTGCCTTTGGGCCAGGGCTTGGAGATAAATCCTGCCTTTGATTTGGGCTGTGAGCAGTGAGGGCACTGTACCTGTTTGATCCTGGTGTCTGCACAGTTTGAGACTAGGTCCTTCCCCTCCAGCTGACAGACTCATTATCAAAGCTGCCATGCAGAAGCTAAGGGTTTACGGGTTGCTGGTGAAGTCACTAGTGTCTGCTCCTGACCCGTTAGGTGGCACTTGTCCAGGTAATAATCCGCCTTTAAGTCAGCAGGTGAATGTGTCACACTGGTGTATTTTGTTGAATTGACTTTGAAGTGAATGTTTGAAACAGCGTTTCTCTGAAGCTCATGCTTTTAAGTGAACATTACAGCATGCACTAAATCTGCTCCTCTGTGATCTTTACACATGTGATGGTTAATGGTGTGATTAAAACACCATGTACACAGGTTTATAGCAACTTCTTATCATTCGCCCAAGCGGATGTGATCAGTAATCACAGCCAGTAGCAAAATGGCAAAGGGGCTTAAAAATGATTAACAGAATTTGCTACCAATGAGGGACCTGCTCTTTATACATCAATTAACAATGCAAGATTAATAATATATGCTTTTAGCACTTAATCATAATAAATAAATTCATGATACATTCAGTTTGCCTTATTAAACATAGATATAAACCTGATTAGTAGAACTGGATTGTTATGTCTTAAATATTTTGACATTTACTATACTGTTTGAGATTGTCTAAAATATGGAGCTTGATGTCTGAGAATTATGTGACATAAATAGCTGTCTGAGAAACCCATCTTAGCCAACTGTATGAAAATGAGAAAATCTTCTGAGATAACTAAGAGGAGTGTCTGTGATGCCTAAGATACCAGGCTGAGGTAACAGAGAGAACCTTTACAGGTTTCAGACATATTCTGTACACTGATCAGGCATAACATTATTGCATTATACCATTGTGACTGGTGAAGCGAATAACACTGATTATCTCTTCATCATGGCACCTGATAGTAAGTGGGATATATTAGGCAGCAAATGAAAATTTTGTCCACAAAATTGATTTGTTAAAAGCAGGAAAAATGCCAAGCGTACGGATTTGAGCGAGTTTGACAAGGGCCAAATTGTGATGTCTAGACGACTGGGTCAGAGCATCTCCAAAACTGCAGCTCTTGTGAGATGTTCCAGGTCTGCAGTGGTCAGTATCTATTCAAAGTGGTCCAAGGACGAAACAGAGGTGCAGGTCAGGACTGTTTTGACAGAAAAAGAGGGACCAACATGAAAATAGGCAGGTGGTCATAATGTTATGCCTGATCGGTGTAAGTGACAACTGTTTGCCATAACTAAGATACCTGTCCGAAATAACTGAGATTACAAAGAGTAATTTCTGAGATACCTCTCCAAAATAACTTTCTAAGATAGAAATGATTTAGTGTCCAGAAATCTGCTTGTGCCAGAAGCTTGAGATTTGCTGAGACCTGTGTCTGAGAGACAAGGAAGAGAACAACAAACAGGTATATTCTGTATCACACATACACACACTTTATGTGTGTGTGTGTGTGTGTGTGTGTGTGTGTGTGTGTGTGTGTGTGTGTGTGTGTGTGTGTGTGTATATATATACATAAAAATCGTGGTACTCATGAGTTATAGTGACAGTGGTGGATCAAGCGGCAACCTCAAAGAGACTTGCTGATGGTGCCAAACAGAAGAAAGGAGGCCGGCCTCTCCCTGAGGTGGTGAATAAAGATATTCTTCCTTTCCACGCTTCACACGAGACCAGTCTTCAAAGATATGGCCGCAATAAAGACTGCTCTCTCAGAAATACCAACAAGGGTTCATCATTCATGTCTTTTATTAGGACGCTCAGGGTCACAACAGTCTGTGTTTAGAGGTGCTGTTCTAATAAGAGAATGTTAGAATGCCAGACCGCTCCCAATGCAAGCACTGAGAATGCTAAACGAGCCAAGGTGCAACAATGTTCATGGAGATCTACAGTCTTTTCACCACCATTTTATTCACCACCTTTAATTCACACGCCACTGGTTCATCAGCCAATCACATTAGAGATGTTTAGAAAAATTGAAAATCACTGATATTTCAAAGTAGTACGCTTCAGAGAGAAGCATAAATCATTCATCCATTTCTTTTTCCATATTAAGGTACAGTAACTTTCCTGATCAGGCTCATAGTGGATCTGGAGACTATGTATTAAAGGAATAGTGGGCAGGAAGACTGTGTATGGGATGCAAGTCTATCACACAGGCATACTTATTTATTGATAGATGGATTAGCATGGTGGTGGCAAGAAAATGGGGACCTGAGGAGTCATCAAAAGAACGTGTTAAACTACAGAAAGACTGCCTCAGTCTACATTAGTTAATTAACAAATGAGTCGAATCGAGGCTCCAATGTACTAATTGTGCAGAGGGTTAAAGCTTCATGAGTAGAAATACCACTTCCTGTTTTCTGCTCAGGATTAGCAGTATGGTAAAGACTGGTTGTTATTCCAACAGTGTCTATGTCCAAAGTTATCAAGGAGCGTATAATTCCAATTACTTGTCCCAAGTGGAATAACAGCTGGAACAGAGCAACCTTGAGCACAATAATAGACTTTGACACAAGCAGACAGTTTTGTTCAAACATAACAATTTGGCTTTGGGTTCAATAAGAATGGGAAAGGCACACAAAGACACAAGTATAACACTGGACGTTCGACTAAAAAACAGTAGACAGCCCGCTCCTGCTGTGACTACAGGACCTTCTGTGGTGGTAAACAGCGTTTTTTTTTTATAATTTCTCCACATACATAGAAAATAAAGCTGAACAGCAAATTCCCACAGATTCAGATATTCATTAATATGCGCATATGGAAAAACATCAAGTCAAAGCAGGCACTGAAAAGGTCCCCAAGTCCTTGAGGGTGCATGAGTTTAAACAAAACAAACATATGGGACAGAGAATTGGCCTGAACTGTACAAACTTAATTACTCATCATTTATATTTTAATAAAGATGGGTTGCATCGAACAGTAAATTTGTTGTTTTTCAGGCAGAGATTAAATAATTGTCATTTTATTTTATCTGCTCACCAAAATAAAATAAAAAAGTCATAACACCAGACAATAATGGATTCAATGATATAATTATATAATTATAATTAGCCAATTCTATTCAATTTAATCAGCTATTTTACAGTCAGCGTTTCACTTCCAAGTGGCATTAATGCTGCACAATGACTAGTTCATTTAAATATAAAAGGCAATTTTATGCACAATCCAGTGGATTGTTTCTGCATCATTGGCTTATTGCATCTGCCTGACTTTCAGTTATACCACAATGCTGTTGAGTTCTTAAATCAGAGGCTGGGAATTAACTTTCTAGAACAGCAACTCGAACAGTAATTCTGGGTTTTACATTTACAATGATGCAAATGCAAATGGAGCAACTGCAAAATATTATCCGAAATGTTTTTTAACACTGATTCACTTCTACAAACACTTCATGTGAAGACTTCAATAGATCTTTAAAAAAAGAAGTAAAAAAAATGACACTTAATTGTTATCCCAGTGATTGAAAACCTTAATTTGATGTTTAGTTTAACTGCTAGTCCTGGAGGATCACATACTTTTGCCACTCACAGATCATTTTTTTCAATAAAATAAATAAATGAGTATAATATGTTTGTCTTATTTGTTTGATCAAGTTGACTTATTCCACTTTTAGGACTTGTGTATGCCGTTCGGGCTCATATTTATGAAGTAACATAGTGTTCACAAACTTTCAAGCTTCACTGTACTTAATATATTTAATATAAATGTGCAATAACCATGGAATGAGTCTCTTGTGTCAGAACTTTCAACAGAGCTTTCCAGGTTCTTAGTAACATGACAAGCTGCATTTGCTCTTTTATATTATTAATCCAAAAAAGAGGGGGAAAAAATTATATATATTGTTTTAGCTGCTGTATCATAAGTGAAAGTAGTAAAGCTCCATTGTCTTAACAATTTCCATAAAATGATTGTTTGACAACTGCTCTGGCATACAATGAATCTTTTGATCAGGACATCCTATTTTAGGAGAATATCAACTTAGTTGTAATAGTTAATCTACCTTTCTATCAGGATGCACACCATATTGGCAGGTATTGGGACACCTGCCTTTTCCAGCTATATGAAGTTCTTCCTCAATTTATTATCACAAAGTTGGAGACAAACAATTGTATAGAAGGTCTCTGAATTTAAAACAGTAGCTATAAAATGTCCCATTTACTTGAACTAGGAGACCCAAACCCATTCCAGCATGAGAATACCCCTGTGCACAAAGCAGGTCCATGAATAACCTTCATCAGTACTTGATTTACTAACACCATTGTGACAAAAAAGTTCACAAATCTCCACAAGCACACTCCAACATCTAGTGGAACATCTTTCCAGAAGAGTGGAGGTTATTATAAAAAAAATTGGGACTAAATGTGTAATGGGATGTTTAACAAGCACATATGAATCTTATGGTCAGGTGACCACAACCTTTTACATATAGTGCATCAAACCACCCTGGGAATGGATTCATTTCCTGTAACAGCACAAAATATCATATGTTATTCTTTACATTCTAGTTTTATTTTCTACAAATGGTAGAAAATATTTCATTCAGGGATTTTTTCTGGAGACACAGGAAATGGAAATCATCCAGATTTTGGTTTATTTCCCTCACAGACATCTTTAATAGGTTACAATAATGTATTATTATTAGGGCATGATTGTCATAAGTTAACTCATGATTATCGCAACTTAATCTCACATTTTTATCAATTCAAAATGTACCTTAAATTAATACATTTTCACTTTTAAATACTTAAACATTTGCATGGACAAATATGAATGCTTAATGCAAATGTTCAAGTTCAAGTTTATGTCTATAGCACTTTTCACAATAGACATTGTCTCAAAGCAGCTTTAAGGAATTTAGAATGAAAGGGAATGATGTGTGTTTATCCCTGATGAGAAGCCTGGGGCAACTGTGGCAAGGAAAAACTCCCTTAGATGTTATGAGGAAGAAACCTTGAGAGGAACCAGACTGAAAGGGGGAACCCATCCTCATTTGGGTGACATCAAGAGTGTGATTATGAATCTCAAAAACAATACAAAACACTGGAGAGTGAGAACCACCATTAGTACCAGAGTGTGTGATTATGAGTATTTCTACAGTCTACAGTCAGCTTGACATAATGGAACCAGAACCTACTGAGCAACTTATAAAATAGTTTAACATTCAAGATCATCATAGATCCAACACCAGCTTCTCCATGCCAGAGCCTTTAAACACTCAAGGAGGTCCACTGTCCAAACTCCACCTTAATGGGATCCAAATAGCCCTGGTATGTCTCTAGATGGTTCGGGATGTTTGTGGGGTCGGCATCTACTTTTTTAAAGGTCCATAATCTTCATGAGGTGGGACATGACTGGAGCTGGAGCAACCTCAGGATGCCACAGGATGGGGAGAGAAAGAAAAGCAGTGGAGAGGATGTGACAATGTGCATTTGATCAGATGTACTGGAGCACAAAGATCCTGGTTGCCGAACGTGTGCATCATGCAGTTTTGGTGTTGATTTGAGATTTGGTGCATTTATAATGATTACAATTTTTTTTCCATGTAATTTTTTTTAATCTCAGTAAATAAAAATCGTCGTGAATAAATGTTGGTTTTAATTTCGCCACTTTTCAATCTATTTATTTATTTATTTATTTATTTATTTATTTATTTAATAAAAATGGTCACAGAAATGCATTCATGCATTAATCGCTTGTTAATACAATTTGTGCCGTTAAAATGAATTTGCGTTAACGCATACTTTTGACAACCCTAATTATTATGTATTCAGAATTTTTATCTAAATAAAGCTTTTATTCATTTATTTATCTATTTATTTTTATGACGTCCATGTAAAAGTACCATTTTTTTACTGTCACTGCCAAGTAAATCTCATGCAATGTGAAAATGTATAGCATGCTTACTGATTAGTAACCTTATTTTCAATGAGACATTCGTGTGAACACAAACATTTGCCGTTTCTTGTAGAGCGATTTAAAAAAAACAGGGGGTAAAAATGACCTCTTTCAAAAATATTTGTATACATGTTGATGCAAAGTTGCCCTGCAACACCTAAAAATAACAATAAAAAAAAAAAACAAATATTCCATCATTCTCGTTCAAATCCTGCGTAGTGTCAAATGATCCGTTATGTAAGTTTAACATTTCTGCACACAAGCATGCGCTTCCCCAACCCCTCGTTTTTTAATAAATGAGTCAAATGATGCCAAGAGAACACAGTGTCACCTTCATGGCAGTGTGCACAGTCAGCCCGAGGCGAGTCTTTGCCCTCGGAGACCTGCGGCTCTGAGAATTACTTCATTTCCCAGCATGCTCCTCCATGCAGCCCACCCTGTGAACTCCTGTTGCTCGGGGGCGTATTATTTTTTATTTTTTGGAGAAGGGTTTGGCTCACACTCCGGCCACCTTGACTCGTGTCCTCAGCCTTTCCCAGTGCTTCGTAAGCGGCTTCTTGCAACAGAGAAGTCAGGATGAGAGAACGTTTTCACAGGCGGAAATAGAAATAAAAGAAATGATTCAGAAGGGTGTGACCTTTTTAATTAGCTTGTAGACCATACGTTTTGCAATTAAGTGTTTAAGGGGTTAAGAGCTAAGAGTTTGCAGGCTCGAGGGAATTAAGATGGTATAAGGTCAAACAATAATAATAATAATAATAATAATAATAATAATAATAAAATTCTGACCCTGCAACACATGCAGGATTCTTTTTCTCAAATCCCAAGTGCAGACGTATTATAATAATGGCCTATTATTATGGCCCTATTATTAAAAAATCATTCCAAATGAGTCAAAATTCCAACAAATCAGCATGTATCCACTGAAAAGCTCCAAAGGAGTTAAAGTGATCGTGAGCTCCGACTGGAAGAAATCTTACTGTATATTCTTTCCCCCCTTTCAATCACAGTGATGTTGGCTATCAATCCATCCACGTTCGATAGCACTTAAGCCTCGGTCACACTAGGTGTTGAACAATTAATTCCAGTATCATGTCATGCCATACGTATGTAATGCCAAACGTCTCTGTGGCTGATTTGCCCAGTTTCAAACAGAATTCCACGTTTGTTCTTTGTTCTAACTTGCTGTCCATGATGAAATCGCAGACGTGGTCAGATTAGCACCGGCTAGCATCATTAGTCTCAAAATATTTTGTATTAGTTTAGGAATGCAAAATAGGGTAGATGTTACATAAAGGTAAAAGAAAAGAAAGGTGCTTTTTATTTGTCACATGCATGCACTATGAAATTCTTTCTTCACATATCCCAGGTTGAGAAAACACCCCTGGAGCACAGAGGGTTAAATGCCTTTCTCAAGTGGCAGCCTTAGCCACTGAGTTACCACTTCCCCATTTACAGTATCTTGTATAAGCAGTATTAGTAGTGATATTTAAAATATGTCTACGTATAAGAGGAAGCATGTGTCAATGTAATAAGGGGATCATGGCTGCGGGGAGGGGTATCGGAAAACAATATACTTCATAATATATAGATGGTCCCAGAGTTATGATAGTTTTAATACGATTCAACTAATGATGACGTTTGTGGTATAAAAAATATTGTAAAAATATTTATTTGCATGCCATTTTAATTTTTCCATCTAATACATTGGGATTTGGCTAAATTATGTACTGAATCTTGTTCAATTATTAACAAATTACAATATACTAGCCCATACGATCAGCATTTTTTAAATCTCCTGTGTAGGCTAGGCCATGTCTCGACTTATTATATATTACACGATATTTTCAATCTTCCATGATTGTATTGATAATTATTTCCCTATAAAAGCACATATTATGCTTTATTTCTTGCTAAAACACGTTATTATTCTGCATACATTAGCTACGGCTTAATATAGCATGTTCAGAGCTATCTTATTGCAGCAGCAGTGCTTTTTAAAGGACAGAACGTTTGTGGAAGTAAAGAACCCTGTGCTCTGGAGAGCAAGGTCATTTCTACAGAGATCATGTGTTGGTTAATGTAAATGTCTCTCTCTCTCTCTCTCTCTCTCTCTCTCTCTCTCTCGTCACCTCACTTTCGTACTGCAGGGAGAACAGGGGTGAAAGAGAGAAGTTAGTCAGAGACAGTGTATGATTACAGCAATCCAATAAAAAGCGCTCATCACTGCTCTCGCTAGGAAACGTGTCGAGCACATGGTACATTACAGAAAAAAACAGGATGCTAATGCCTGAAGCTCCAGATATAGTCTGCACAATCGCTCTGCCAACAGTTCCAAACTGCTCAGGCAGGAGATAAAGGAAGTGTTAAAACCATCAAAATCCACTGTAATGCCTACCAATAAATGCCCCAATTAGACCAACATGCTCAGGCTCGCACTGTACGAGAGGAGACAGACGATGACACAAAATTAAAATGATTTTTTTCTTTCTTTCTTTTTTCTTTGAATCCAATCATGTTCATTAAAGCTGCACAGAAGATCAGAGCGTATCTATGCCATGAATATAGCGGCGCGCGGGAGAAGGTTAAAGCGAAGGTCATTGTGATCGTAGGGAGTGACTGAGTGAGGAGGGGAAATGAGATGAGGAGTGTTCAATTACAAGCGCGATCCCGCAGGAGCAGCCCAAGGAAAGAGACGATGATAGAGATCACCACCTTGATCGTCAAGCTCTGTGAAATCAATTTAGTCGACTCGCGCGCTTTATACATCATGTATTTTTAACAGTGTCATTTACAATGCCCTCTCTCCCCGTAATATTAAATGATGTTATCGCACGGCCTTGACTCGGATCCGGATCGGACGTATAGGAGATATCAGAGATTCGTTCATCACGATAATCTTTTTTTCCGTATCAAATAAACGATCGAACGTAAATTAAGTGCCGCCAGCTTTAGAAGTTTGTGGATGTCACGGGAAAAGCTTGAGTGACATCGAACACTTCTCTGGACCTCTCATCCAGCCGGCAATGTGCTGTGAATATCTCAAAGCTACATGGCAGCAGGAGGTCAGCATTATTAAAGAGACGGAAGGTGGAGACGAGACAGCGCTGCCCTGACTCCGGAGAAAGGTCCTGTTCCTGCCTGGCAAGACACCCTCTGTCACTTAACACCAGCCATGTGGTGTCAGCTACAGTTTGCGTGATGCTTTCGCTTCCAGTGGAGATATGAACACTGACAGCCATTTGACAAGTACGCCAAAGTACTAGTCTCTGTGGGCAAGGAGAGAGACAGACAGATGGAGCGACAGAGCAGGACAGAGAGTAAGATAAGCACAGGAATCCCTCATCCAGCTTTTTTTTTTCTCCTGTTTTAGGTGCACACTTGTAAACACTGAATCGATGATGTGTAGATTATCTAGATGCCGCTGCTAGAAAGTGGATTGTAATGTTTGCGGTTCAGGTCTGCTCCTGTCTTGTGTAAGTAAAAAAGGCTTGAGATGGGCTGAAGGATGATGCAAGTCAAGCAGTTAGAAAGGGAGCATGGGGAGCCGAGGGCAAAGAACTGCTCGCACACAGCGAGCACAAAACAGTGAATCAGTCTTGTGCTGAAACAGGAAAAGTTTTTGAAATAGAACAAATGGTTTTAAAACAAGCTTGTGTGAGCTGCTTTTGCATTCTGTCCTAAAATTTTGTGCGTGTGCATGTGTGTGTGTGTGTGTGTATACATATATATATATATATATATATATATATATATATATATATATATATATATATATATATATATATATACACAAACACACAGTATATAGGCAGATAAAGTGATGCACACATCAGGCCTATTAGCACATATACAACACATAGTAACACATATACAAACGGCGCAAACTGAGTGAAGAGAGTGATACATATTCCAGTCTCAATTTTTTATGATTTGTTTTCAACAGTGGAGTACGTACACCCCTCGCTCATCTTCCATTAAGTCCACTTTGCTCAAACAGCAACGACTGGTGCGATTTGACACTGGTGTATGTATCACCGGCACAAACTGAGTAAAGAGAGTGAGACATATCGGAAGAATATTTTAAATTGGAAGAAGTGATGCCAGGTGATATTTAGATTGTCACGTCTCTCATGTGTCAACAATCTCATGTGAGTGTTATTAGAGATTTGAAGCAGTTCATAGTGCTGAACATTTTTAGATTAAAAAAGTGTGTTGTTACACCTGGGAACAATACGATTTCACAGATTTAATTGATATTGTTCACTTATAATGAAAATGTGATGCTGTGTTTAACAAATGAGCTTCTTTTATATTCACTCAGGATTTTGTGACTGTATCGCTTGTATGCTAATGAGTGACTTGGAACACACAGTGACACCGCAGCACCAACCAGTGCAATAGATTTGTGATGGTGCAAGTGAATTGTTCATACACTGAAAACACTGAAGATTTTTGCAACAAGTTGTGCAAAACAGCAATATTCTGCAAACTGTTATAGAATTCTGTATGGGTTTGTGTGTGTGTGTGTGTGTGTGTGTGTGTGTGTGTGTGTGTGTGTGTGTGTGTGTGTGTGTGTGTCTTTGTATTGACTAGTCAAATGGCTTGTGGAAAGAAACTGTTACACAGTCTGGACTTGAGAGCCTGTATGATTCGGTGCCTTTATCCAGATGGCAAGAGTGAAGAGTGTGTGTGAGATCAACCACAATGCTGATGCAGATGCATGTTGTGTAATCACAGATTTGTTTCCTGTACAAAAGTTGCTTCTGAATTATAGGACTGATTGTGCAATTGTGCACTTGTGACTAAATTGTGCATATTACGATGCATAATTTGGTATTAACACTTTAACAATGAAAAACAAAGCTTTTTTGGATGCACAGCATGGCATGGTATGTCAATGTGCTGGAAAACAAGATGTGAAAACAAGATATGTTCATTACTCTTTCTGCTCTCAGAACGAGAACTTGCAGCACACAAATACGCTCAATTAAATCCTCTATTGACCATACCTCTTTGTTATCGCAAATCTCAAAAATTAAGATATAGAAGGCACCTTGCTTTGTTTGCAGTAAATCCTAAGGATGGTATCTCCAGATGGCTTCTTCCCATAAAAGGACCAGTGATGATTTTCCATCCGTCTATCTATCTATCTATCTATCTATCTATCTATCTATCTATCTATCTATCTATCTATCTATCTATCTATCTATCTATCTATCTATCTATCTATCTATCTATCTATCTATCTATCTATCTATCTATCTATCTATCTATCTATCTATCTATCTACACCCAAGTAACATTAAATCATTTCGCTTCACTTAAACAGGAGACCCAGATTTCTTCACTCCGTTGTTAGCTACTGTTAGCAAAACACATTGAATGCATGTTGCTAGCAGACTTCATAGGACATACTGTTTGTGCTTTTATCCAATAGGAATTCTTACTCATTGGCTGCCAATTACAGCTTAAATGTTGTCAAATACATGAAATACACCATTACAACAATTTTATTTTATTTATTTACACTGTGAATAATGCTAACATTACTCCAGTTTCAATTCAGGTAAATTAAATTGTGTGTGTGTGTGTGTGTGTGTGTGTGTGTGTGTGTGTGTGTGTGTGTGTGTGTGTTCATAAGGTCATACAATTTATAGTTGCTTTTTTCCACACCTTAATACATTCAGGCCTGAAGGCATTCAGATACAGCAAGAGTTTCAGTGAGCTGTTCTTATGATTCTGCACGACACCTCCCATCAACAACGTCTCCTTTTCTCCATGAAAGGCATTATTTTATCTAAATGTATTCACATTCTGTTCGCAATAAGTGATCAATATCCATTTAAGCACTAGCATCGCTTTCCATAATGTGCAAAAACACACGAAAACGAATTCACTGACATTGTTTTGTTGAAGCGTGGCCTGATTGTGGGAAAGTCAGTCTTGTGTACACACACATACACGCACACACACTTCTATTAATCTAACATACACCATAGGAATACAAAACAATACAGAGGGAGAGGAAAGAAGGAAAAAAAGAAAGAAAGCGATGTAATGAAACAGGAAAAGGTAAATGATGTGATTTAGTAAAATCATGACAGGTGATAATGAAAGAGTGGAGTAGCAATTGGCTCAAGAGTAAGCCGTCTGGTCATAGCCACTGTTGTAGCCATTCATTAAAAGATAAGAAGTGGAAAAGAGAGACCGGCATCAATCACATGATTCTTGGAAAAAGAAACCCAGAAGAAACAAGACAGACACACTCATTCATTTAAGACGTCGTAAAAAGTATTTCACTGCATGTCGTACTCTGTATGTATGTGTATGTGACAAATAAAATTTAATTTCATTTTATTTGATTAAATAACCTTGAATCTCCATGTTTTTCATGTTGTTGGATTTTTCTCAAAAGTCATTATTGTTTTCCTAAAATTCATTTTCCTAAATTATTCTCATATCTACAGTATATATATCATCTGTATATACAATGTGTATAACTTTTGTAGTTGCACATACAATGTTGATATTACATGTTGTAAATTGTAATATCGTACATTCGCTACACTATCACCATTTGTTAATATATATGTTTCTATTTATTCTGAGTGTACTTGCTCACCAGGACCTTTATATTTATTTTTTGTACATACTCAACAGTTTATGCAGATTTTTCACTGCTATAACCTTTATATGTATGTACATTTATCCACTTATATATTACATACTGTATATATTTGCATATTTATCTGCACTTGTCTATCTATATCTATCTATCTATCTATCTATCTATCTATCTATCTATCTATCTATCTATCTATTTCTCTATCTATCTATCTATCTATCTATCTATCTATCTATCTATCTATCTATCTATCTATCTATCTATCTATCTATCTATCTATCTATCTATCCATCTATCTATCTATCGCTGTTGAATTCTCCTTTATGATTGGTTGGATTCATTTTTCACCACCAGCGGCTGACAGTCGATCTGGCTGTAATGCAAATCACATGAGTGTGTGTGTGTGTGTGTGTGTGTGTGTGTGTGTGTGTGTGTGTGTGTGTGTGTGTGTGTGAGGGGGTCTATAAAAGTAAAAAAAAAAAAAAAAGATTAAAAAAATGAACATTTTAGGTCCTAAAATGTCTTAATTTTACATGTACATGTAACACTACCTCTAAAGCTCATTGAAATGATCCTGCAGCACTGTTTCGTTTCGTTTTTGTGGTGTTGTACTTCTTTCTTTCGCTAGTCCAAATATAATTCACTGTATTATGACTACAAATGAGACCAACATGCAACAGCAAATCAACCTTTTGTTATTAACACGAATCTCTCTCGGATTGTACCACAGACGTAAAACGGATTTTATTTTTCACTTATGGGGAAGTGCAAGTTTAGTGATACTGGGCTTAAAAAAAAAAATTATTTAGGGCTTGGTTAAGGCCAGTAGCTAACAACATATTTGTGTGTGTTTTTGATTTAATGATATACTGTAGGTTTTAAATTGGACTTGGTGAAACCTGCAGAAAGCTGGAGTGGGTGTGTGAGAGTTGAAGACAAACAAAGTGAAGCTAATGAGGGAATGACTGTATATACAGTGAGGAAAATAAGTATTTGAACACCCTGCTATTTTGCAAGTTCTCCCACTTAGAAATCATGGAGGGGTCTGAAATTGTCATCGTAGGTGCATGTCCACTGTGAGAGACATAATCTAAAAAAAAAATCCAGAAATCACAATGTTTGATTTTTAAACTATTTAGTTGTATGATACAGCTGCAAATAAATATTTGAACACCTGAGTAAGTCAATGTTAATATTTGGTACAGTAGCCTTTGTTTGCAATTACAGAGGTCAAACGTTTCCTGTAGTTTTTCACCAGGTTTGCACACACTGCAGGAGGGATTTTGGCCCACTCCACCACACAGATCTTCTCTAGATCAGTCAGGTTTCTGGCCTGTCGCTGAGAAACACGGAGTTTGAGCTCCCTCCAAAGATTCTCTATTGGGTTTAGGTCTGGAGACTGGCTAGGCCACGCCAGAACCTTGATATGCTTCTTACAGAGCCACTCCTTGGTTATCCTGGCTGTGTGCTTCGGGTCATTGTCATGTTGGAAGACCCAGCCTCGACCCATCTTCAATGCTCTAACTGAGGGAAGGAGGTTGTTCCCAAAAATCTCGCAATACATGGCCCCGGTCAACCTCTCCTTAATACAGTGCAGTCGCCCTGTCCCATGTGCAGAAAAACACCCCAAAGATGATGCTACCACCCCATGCTTCACAGTAGGGATGGTGTTTTTGAGATGGTACTCATCATTCTTCTTCCTCCAAACACGTTTAGTGGAATTATGACCCAAAAGTTCTACTTTGGTCTCATCTGACCACATGACTTTCTCCCATGACTCCTCTGGATCATCCAAATGGTCATTGGCAAACTTAAGACGTGCCTGGACATGTGCTGGTTTAAGCCAGGGAACCTTCAGTGCCATGCATGATTTCAAGCCATGACGTCTTAGTGTATTACCAACAGTAACCTTGGAAACGGTGGTCCCAGCTCTTTTCAGGTCATTGACCAGCTCTTCCCGTGTAGTTCTGGGCTGATTTCTCACCTTCCTTAGAATTGAGACCCCACGAGGTGAGATCTTTCATGGAGCCCCAGTCCGAGGGAGATTGACAGTCATGTTTAGCTTCTTCCATTTTCTAATGATTGCTCCAACAGTGGACCTTTTTTCACCAAGCTGCTTGGCAATTTCCCCGTAGCCCTTTCCAGCCTTGTAGAGATGTACAATTTTGTCTCTAGTGTCTTTGGACAGCTCTTTGGTCTTGGCCATGTTAGTAGTTGGATTCTTACTGATTGTATGGGGTGGACAGGTGTCTTTATGCAGCTAACGACCTCAAACAGGTGCATCTAATTTAGGATAATAAATGTAGTGGAGGTGGACATTTTAAAGGCAGACTAACAGGTCTTTGAGGGTCAGAATTCTAGCTGATAGACAGGTATTCAAATACTTAATACTTATTTGCAGCTGTATCATACAAATAAATAGTTTCAAAATCATATATTGTGATTTATGGATTTTTTTTTTTTAGATTATGTCTCTCACAGTGGACATGCACCTACGATGACAATTTCAGACCCCTCCATGATTTCTAAGTGGGAGAACTTGCAAAATAGCAGGGTGTTCAAATACTTATTTTCCTCACTGTAGCTGCTATAATGTAAGTGATTACAGAAACAGGAACTTGGACCTGTAACAAATTGATTCAAAATGTATAATGTGCCATTCTTTAATGAAAGTCTTCCAAATTTACATATACACTTATTACCTGCTCTTACTGGAAAAAGAATCCCAACCAATAGTCTGTAAATCCTCACCTTAGTGCAGATCATCACTCAGCTCTGTAGGCAACCAGAGTTTTGGAGTTTTCTTTTGTTTTTTCTACATAAAAAAGTAATACGGGCCAGAGTGGCATAACAGAATGATGTCGCTGACCTTAGGAAGATTAAAGACAAGTCTGACTGCTGTAGTCAGGTCCTGGGATGAATGTGTGTACTAACAGCACTGTGCTTTGTAAGCTAATCACATTAGGATCAAGCTAAGGCATGATGAGCAGACAGAAGACAGAAGCTTGAATTCCTCCAGGCGTCTGATTGACAGGCACTCTGTCCTACAGAGAGGGGCTGAAGGCACTGACCCGGCTCGGCAGCTTTCTGCCCTCTGAGTGACACACCACTGCTGATAGACAGGGAAAGGATCACAGGTTCAAAGACAGTGATGGATGAAAGAGAGATGGAGTGCATGCAGGAGTGAGAGAGAAGGACAGAGACAGAAAGGCATTATAGGAACGGCTAGTTACTTGGGAAAGTCCAGGCATGCATTAGCCTTAAAAGCTCTCGCTTATTGTGTCCAAGAAGCACTGACTTTTTACAGGAACTGACCATTTGACTGACAACAAGCGTCCATTGTTTTACCGTGACAGAAGTTCATTTGGCGGAAATGGAGCTACATACAAGTAAAACCAGACCAAACCATCAACAACCTAAAAAAGTTATTTTGCTAACAGGAAAATGAATGCAAATAAAGCTTATATTATGTTAAAAAAAAATGACGCTTATTGTTTTTTTTTTTTACAATCATACTATATAAAAACATTATCAATTTGCCTAAATTGAAGCTACACTATTGACAAAAGTATTGGGACACCTGAGATTTCCAGCCATAAATAGTTCTTCTCCAAACTGTTACCACAATGTTAGATGCACACAATTGTATAGAATGTCTTTGCATATAAAAGCATAACATCTTTCTTTTACATAAACGTATAGACTCAAACCTGTTCCAGCATGACAACGCCCTTGTGCACAAAGCCAATGGTTTACCTGGGTTGGAGTGGAAGGTCTCCAGCTAATGAGCTCCAACACTATTAAACACCTTCCCCCCAGCCCTCCTCATCTCACCTACATCAGTAACTGACTTCACCAATACACTTGCGGCTGAATAAGCACAAAACTCCAAAAATCTGGACATCTAACATCTTCCCATAAGAGTGGAGGATATTATGTGGAATGGGAATCTTATGCTCAGGTGTTCACAAACCTTTGCCCATATACTGTACACTGATCAGACATAACATTATGACATTATAACATTATGAGCGGTGAATAATACTGATTATCTCTTCATCATGGCACCTGTTATTGGGTGGGATATTATTAGGCAGCAAGTGAACATTTTCTCCTCAAAGTTGATGTGTTAGAAGCAGGAAAAACGTAAGGATTTGAGCGAGTTTAACGAGGACCAAATTGTGATGTCTAGACGACTGGGTCAGAGCATCTCCAAATCTGCAGCTCTTGTATATCTATCTTGTGTATCTATCAAAAGTAGTCCAAGGAAGGAACAGTGGTGAACCAGCGACAGATTTATGCGCGGCCAAAACTCATTGATGTACATGAAGAGTGAAGGCTGGTCCGGGTGGTCCGAATCAACAGACAAGTTTCTGTAGCTCAAATAGCTGAAGACGTTCATGCTGTTAATTGCTCGATGGGTCAGAACTGTTTTGGCAGCAAAAGGTGGACCAACACAATATTAGGCAGGTGGTCAAAATGCTAAGCCTGCTTAGTGGATTTTACCATCTAAAACACAATATGTTTTTTAGGGGGCCTATTCAGCCAAGATATCTTTTCATGCAGTATGGAAGCGAGTAAAAATTAAGCCTGTTTATTTGTGCTGGCCATGATTCAAACACTGTGATTTGTTTTCTCCCCGTATGCACATGAAAATGTATAGAAATTACACAATCATGAAAAATTGTTGCCTGTTGTTTCTATTCGTCTGTGTTTTAATTACAGATGCCCAACATTACCTGTCGCAATCCCCAGTGTTTTCATTGTACATGATATTAGTTTGAAAAATGAAGCACACGGGGAATGTGTGTGGAGGATTGAACAGATGGCCGTAACAACACGCAATTGGATTGCCCCATTATCCAAAGCTCCGTAGGTCCAGTCCAAGGCACCATAATTGTCCTGCTATCCCTGGGAGTGTCTGTTAGGTCGTGTGTAACGTTTTGAAATGGGAAGCTGGACACAAGTCAGCAAACTCAGCACGTGTCGAATTGTGAGCGATCCAAAAATCATAGTCAGGCTTCAAAACACTGATTATCATATGGCATTCTATAATCCGCACATAAACAACAGGCGAGATTCGGAATCTGAAAAAAAAAAAAAAAAAAAACAAGGCTAGACACGACACATTGTGTCACACACTAGCATGTTAGCTGTTAAAAAAGACAAACAAATGGGTAGGATTGCAACACCAGAATACATTCTCGTCTTTATTCCATTCTCATTGACCCGGCAGTTTGGTACAGACCTTTACGTCATGTTTGCATGAGTGTCTTATGTAACTCCTACATCAGAAGGCAGAAGTGATGTTGTAAAGCGTGTCAAGTTGCTCTGTGCACACACTGATGCGCATACTTTGAGCGGGCCGGGTTTAATACAGCACAGCACAGCAAGGTGCCCCCAGGCTGCTACATGAGATAATAATAAGATCCATCGCTGTTTAAAGACACTTCAGAGGCCAAGGGCATCATTTGCTGAAATTAAGCAAATTAGCCAAAGGTGAGACTTAATGGTCTTTTGCTTTTTTTTCCCTTTTTTCTTTTTTTTCTTTCTTGGCAGCAGCACTACGCTGAGCTTGGACTACATTAAGCAGTGCGGGAAATGTTGACTCTGCTGGGGGAGAGGGAGGGTAGCTGAGGTGAGTGAACCAGAGAAAGAAAAGAGTTCGAGAGAGAGAGTGAGAAAGAGAGAGGGATGGTGGGAACTGGAGAGCTCTGTAATGAGAGGAAAGCCTCCTCAGCATGCTGTGTTTGCCCAGAGCCATGGAGTTAATCGTGTCTGGAGCGCCCGCCGCCATGATAGATGCCTCCCAGCACGTCCCACTGAGAGCAAATACAAAAATTCTGCTGTTTCCTCGCTTACACACACGCTCATATTTTACTCACACCGCTGTACACTTTGTTCACTTTCTTTCTTTTATTTAACACATTGGCTCGCTTTTGTATTCCCTATTGCCCAATACAGCTCTCTCTCTCTCTCTCTCTCTCTCTCTCTCTCTCTCTCTCTCTCTCTCTCTCTCTCTCTCTCTTCACCTTGTTCTGTAAGTTAATGTCTTACAGTATCTGATTTAAGCCATATGAGGTCACTGGATGTCCATTTACACTCACCACAGTGCCTCATTACAAACATATCTGATTTACACAACCCTTTTGGAATGGACATTGTGGATTTGTTACTGCTCGAATCATAATAGCTGCTCCGTGCTCATCCTGTATCGAACTGAACACACTCCTATTCCTCTATATCTGTATACGGTAATGATTTCTAACCTTGCTATCAGTAAAGTGGTGTGTCATGTATCACTTTGTCATTAGGGGGATTTCTGAAATGCTGCTTTGTGCCAATTTTATTTACTTGGAGAGTTTATTAGGCCATTCGTGCAGTTATTATTAGGAAATTAGCCAATCATAAATGCATGCAGGTAAAGGCTTTGCGTGCATGTTAATACTCACATCGAACATCAGAATGATGAAAAAAGTATAATGTGCATGTCATGGTTCATCATCATCATCAGAAAATGGTGATTTCGTAGGATTTTTATACACAGCAGTGTAGAGTTTAAAAATAATGGTGAATTAAAACAAAAACTCTCAAGTGAGTGACAGTTCTGTGGTAAGAAACACCTTCGGGGGGTCAGTGGAAAATTGCCGGACAGCAGTTTCAGCACATAGAAAGCATATAGTAACTTAAATAATCACCCTTTTCAAGTGTGGTGGGCATAAAAAAAGAGCAAAAAAGCATCTTGTAAGCATGAAACATCAAAGGTGGATGAGCTACAGTGGCAGAGCACCACATCAGTTTCCCAGCCAAGAACAAGATTCTGGGTGATCATGGGAACAGACTTACTCAAGAGACTCACCCGAGAACAGATATTATATAGCTGTTCTGTGAAAAGAATTTTCCGGATTGTTGATGTTGTTTTACTCTGTCTGAAACTATTACTTTTTCTAAGCTTAACATCTCCACTGATGAATAACAATCTTGAAAGCTTAAGCAACTACACCTATCCAATTCCTTAGCTAGCATTAAAAAGGGGGTGGGGAGGGGCTAATGTTAGCTTTCTAAACAAAACTTCTAGTTTCAGGCAACCAAACAAAATGGTGTTCACTATCTTTTTGTTTACACCATTC
Organism: Silurus meridionalis; assembly: GCF_014805685.1. NCBI lineage: Eukaryota > Metazoa > Chordata > Actinopteri > Siluriformes > Siluridae > Silurus > Silurus meridionalis. Next base: position 5,264,573 of record NC_060905.1, on the reverse strand, counting down.
CTTTTTTTTCAGTACATCAAAATGAATGACCTGCCTTCAAATCAAATTTGTACACGAGTGTTATCACATTACATGCTCTATAGTTGTTGTTGAATGTTTTGTTCATGCATATGTTAGTTACACCCATTTAAAACACTTTTTGCTTTGTTGGCTGTAAAGTAGCAAATCATTGGTTGGAGCTATTGAAAATATCAGTGTTGGTTCGGAATTAACTGACAATTTTCGTTTGTGAATGAACTGAACGAACTGAATGCACTGGCATTGTCCTGAGCATGGATCTGGTATCTGCCATACTGCTTCATATATATATATATATATATATATATATATATATATATATATATATATATATATATACAGTACAGACCAAAAGTTTATATATATTATATATACAGTACAGACCAAAAGTTTGGACACACCTTCTCATTCAAAGAGTAAATTAACACATGTGGAATTATATACATAACAAAAAAGTGAACTGAAAATATGTCATATTGTAGGTTCTTCAAAGTAGGCATCAAGAGAATGCCAAGAGTGTGCAAAGCAGTAATCTAAGCAAAGGTGGCTACTTTGAAGAACCTACAATATGACATATTTTCAGTTGTTTCACACTTTTTGTTATGTATATAATTCCATATATAATTCCACGTGTTAATTCATAGTTTTGATGCCTTCAGTGTGAATCTACAATTTTCATAGTCATGAAAATAAAGAAAACTCTTTGAATGAGCAGGTGTGTCCAAACTTTTGGTCTGTACTGTATATAATATATATAAACTTTGGTCTGTATATATATATATATATATATATATATATATATATATATATATATATATATATATATATATTTTTTTTTTTTTTCAAGGTCGCACAGCCTGGTATGCATTGTAATGCCGAATGAAGATCGTTTTACCGCAGATCAAGCCGGTGGTTTCTAGTGGAGTGTATTGAAGAGAGGAAATGATGATAGAAAAAAAGCCTTGCTTGTCTGACAAGCTATTGAATAGCTGAGTCCGTCTGATGAGCCGGGATCTTTTGCTCTCAAGAAAAATGACCTCTGCGTTGATGTCCATTGATTTTTTTTCCCCCTCTATTATATTGTCTATGGCTAATAACACTAATTTTAAGATTCACTGACCACCATTCATGAAAGTGGTATGTAGCAGTTCTATAAAAAAAATTAAGGCGGCAGTCTAACATAAAGTGTGTTTATATTAATTTCTTTTTTCTTTTTTTTTTTTTGGAGCTTCTGCAATTACACATTATTACTAAATCTTAATTTTTAGCTTAAATTTGGTCTCTAACACCACAGTGCCACTTGTGCATTCTGATTGGTCAGAAAGCGTTTATTCTTTTTCTATAATGGACAGTAGGTCCGACAAAAAGGCATAATATTTTCCCCAACCTGCTGCCACAAAGTCAGAAGTCCTACAATGTCTTTGTCCTCTCATTTGAACCATATACAGGTGGTACACAACAAAATGAAACAAAATTATGTTTTTTTAGGCCTGAAATTTTTTTTAAAACTATATAGAGTTAGACGAAGACAACATAGAACTAACTAATACATGGAGTAAGCAGGCCTATGCACAGGACTCCATAACGTGCATGAATTAGAGATTGCAATCCTTTACTCAAAGAGAAGTACAGATACTTATGTAAAGACTCTGCTGAAAGTTAAAGTACTGACTACACTTTTTCACTTAAGTTAAAGTAAAGAAGTTCGGGCTCTGACTTTTTACTTAAGTAAAAATAAATCACTATTGAAAGTAAAAAGTTGTCACTAGTAAAGTAAAGTTACTGATACCACAACAATCTACTTAAGTACAGTAACAAAGTTACATGCATGGAAAACAACACAACAATAGAATTGTGTATTACAGCACAACGCCAACCAGAACACAAAGAAAGAAAGAGGCTTTTATTTGTCACATATATGTTACAGCACAGTACAATTCCTCCTTTGCATATTCCAGCGTGTTAGGAAGCGGAGGTTGCAGCGCCCCTGGAGCACGGAGGGTTAAAGGCTCAAGCAGTGGCAGCTTGGCAGTGCTGGGGCTTGAGCCCCCGACCCTTCGATCAGTAACCCAGAGCCTTAATCACTGAGCTAGGCCTTCCCTGTGACAAGCTAATGTGGAATAAAGTGATAATCATCATCATATATTAATAAAAACTATAAATATTGAATAATTGCACGTTTCATTAAATGTAAAACGTTGCTAAGAACGTATTCATTGATTGTGTGAATGCATCAGACCAAACTCTGTATACATGTGATACATTCACATAAACAACAAGGACCACTATATTGCAACCCTCACTTACATTATTTGCACTGCCACACTTTAAATACCCCGCACAAACTTTCTGTATTATTTTAATTTTAATTTTTTATATGTTTCTACAGTTTTTCGTATTTTTATTGCACAAGCTCACCATGACAAATTTCTTTTACATGCAGCCCATGATGTTTTTCAGTAAAGATGATTGTTATTCTGATATTTAAGAGTCTGATGGCTTGGGGGTAGAAACTGTTGCACAGTTTGACCATGGGGGCCTGAATGCTTTAGTACGTTCTGTTGTATGCTGCAGTATTACAGCATTAATTACATGGCATTCTTTAATTAATAATCGATAAATAAAATCAAATGTGGTATAAGAGGACTAAAGCGTTCATGGAGCATTCTCTTTTGGAAAATAATTAGCATAATGCTGAGGTGTCATTGATTATTTTCCTGTACCATCACGCCTTTGAGTGTTTTACGTTACTTATTCAAACGTATCAATCTCGCAGTCTTTAGATGTTCAGAAATCGTAGCTCGTAAATAAAAAAAAAAGAGCAGGAGAGAGATGAGAGAAGAAGTGAAGGCTGCAGGTAAGAGCGAGTGCTGTGCGAATCCTCTGGGTGTCTGAATCTTCCTCTTTTCTCCTCCAAACTGCTGCCAGGAACATTTGGAAAATAAGCAGAATGTGTCGGGGCCAAGGCCTCCCGGTATTACGGAACATGTAGTTCATTATTTTCTAAATCGATTCGGCCTGTTCCGGCTGTGCTGAAGAAGTGCTGCAGATTCTGTGAAATTGGACAGGAGCAGCAGGAGCGAGCCGATCAAAGTCTTGCCTGCCGAAACCAAGTTCTGCACACTGCACAGAGAGACCGCATTTAGCATAACATGTGGCTACTCAAATAGCAAACGCTCACCTCAGCGACACGTCAGCTCACCTTTCTATTTTATTGCTCTCCAGATACGCCACTAGTTTTCATTTCACATAGACCTTATGGGAGATAACTGAAAAAAAAAACTGCTTACCGGATACATACAGAAATTAAGAGCCTTGGCTATAAAATTATTTATGTTGATTAATGTTTAAGTCTTGGCAGTGTTTCAGAATGGGTTCTGTCTGCCGTCTCTCTCCGAGTCGGACTGGCTCGAGCCTTTTATATTTTATGAGCCCAGAAAAGATCTGCGGCTGCCTCTCATTGTGATGCTGATTTTCCCCTTTTTTTCTTTAATCCTGGCAAAAACCAGATTATGAATGCTCCACACTTTTTAAAGAAGGAATAAAAATGGAAATAAGTCTCGCCATGCCGTCGTCCCCACCTCCTCCTGTAAGGAACGGCAGGTTTTTCCTGGGTTTTTTTTCTTTTTCTGCACGAATTAATTAGACAAATTTGTATGAAAATAGGTTTGGCGTGACATCTGGTCTGGTTGTAAGTGCTAAGTGCTAATGAGGCCTATTCAGATGATCTGCTTCTGTTGACTGTGTCTGGCAGAGCAGAAGCAACTGATGACCCAGTACCTCTGTCTTTCTCTTGCTCTTTCTCTCTCTCTCTCTCCCTCTCTCTCAATATTTCTGGAGCAGAGAGTTACAGGCGACAGTCACAGACCAGCTTCTTAGGGGGAAAAAAAAAGGTTCTGAGATTTTTTTGCCTCTGCTTTTCTTCAGAAGAGAAGATTGCAGCATCTTTGCAGATAAAGAACTGAACTGAAGGAGATACGAAGACTGGGCAGAAGCGGAAAAAAATCAATAGACGACAGCAAAGCTTTGAGAAAATAAAACATTTAAACAATACACATCTGAATATATTTACATGATTTAACTGATTGGGATCTTTATTTTGCAACTGCTTTCATTATCTGTAAATCACACTAATCCCCAAGTATCTGTTGTGTACTACTGTTATTTGTACACAGTTTTTGCTCAATTCTGTTCTATAATAACCCACTTTGCTTTCCAGCTCCCTGACCAGCTTACTGTTGCTATGAGCCCGAATGTTTCCTGGCCTGGCAGATTAGTTTAGACCTGAACAACACTTTCTGCTTTTGGAAGCTCACATAAAGGATTAGCATGTTCAAATTCGAGCCGATGCAACCCCTCTGAAACTAATTTGTAGAATTTCCCTGCCGCATGCAATATTGGAACAGTTGGGATAAACTCCATATGTTTTGTCCAGGCTTTCTGTCAAACGCTGCAGCAGTCTGAGATCCAGTGCCTCACCGAAATCTGTATATACACGCTATTTGTAGGTTTACAGCTTCATTAATTGGGGTATAAATGTAATCACACAGTCTGGTGCAATATTGTTAAATGCTTATTAATTTTTTTTTATTATTTTATCAAATTGATTGCACACTGATTTGTGTTTGATGCTACAGCCCACAAAATATGTTACATTTCCCTTTAAAAGTGCGATTATTCATATAACTGTTCATTGTTCCAAAACTCCATGTCAAGTCTCAAATCTACCACCTGCAACTGTGTGTCAGGTTTTTAAAATAATGACAAATCATATACAAGTAAAGTCTCAGATCTACCAGCTGCAGGTCAAAGTTTCAATCCTATGATTTGTAAGTCTTAATTAAGTCACAAAATTATACACTATGAATCCAAGTCAGACTTTATATTTATGATCTGCAAATTCAAGTCAGGCTCAAATCTAATCTCAAATCTATGAGCTGTAAGTCAGAGTCAAGTTTAAAATTAAAAAGTGTAGATCCATGTGAAGTGCCATTTTGTTCCTTTGTTCAGAAATAAAATCAGGAGTGATGTGTGATAGAAGAGTATCTGTGAGAGTGAAAGGGAAAGTTTACAAGGCTGTGGTGAGAACTGAGATGTTGTATGGTTTAGAGACAGTGGCATTGAGTAAAAGACAGGAGGTGGAGCTGGAGGTAGCAGAGCTGAAGATGCTGAGACTTTTATTGGGAGTGACGAGGATGGACAGGATTAGAAAGAGTAGACGGACAGCGCATGTAGGATGTTTTGGTGACAAGGTGAGGGAGGTGAGATTGAGATGGTTTGGACATGTGCAGAGGAGGGACATGGGGTATATCGGTAGGAGAATGCTGAGGATGGGGACACCAGGAAGGAGGTGGAAAAAGGTTCATGGATGTGGTGAAGGAAGACATGCAGGTAGTTGGTGTGAAAGAGGCAGATGTAGAGGACAGGGGGGTATGGAGACGGATGATCTGCTGTGGCGACCCCTAAGGGGAGCAGCTGAAAGAAGAAGATAAAGAAAAAGAAGTTTATAGGTAGCACAGTGGTTAAGGCTCTGGGTTATTGATCGGAAGGTCAGGGGTTCAAGCCCCTGTATAGCCAAGCTGCCAACTCAACTCAAGTTTTATTGTCATTCCTCCACATACACAGTATACAAAAGAACGAAATGTTGTTACTACGGTGAAGAGATAGTGAACAGTTAGAGTAAAACTTATTATTTACCTATTATTCACCTACTGGTTACTAACTGTTCACTCTTGGGGCCCCTGAGTAAGACCCTTAACCCTCAATGCTCCAGGGGGCACTGTATCATGGCTGACCCTCCGCTCTGACCCCAGCTCCTAACATCACTGCGATATGCAAAGAAGGAATTTCACTGTGTTGTAAAATACATGTAAAAAGTATAAAGCAGCTTTTTTTTTTTTTTTTTTTCGAGAAGCAGATCCCTAACACGTCTACATGCAAAGACTTTTACTATAGTTCCAATCATTGTATATGTATATATAACTGCATAGTGTCTATGGGAGTCACGTGAAAAAATAACCGAATGACTCGGACTACAAGGGTCAAAGGGTAAACCATTTAATTCTGTTTCCTCTACATAACCTATGAAGATTTTGCGACGACTCTTGGAGATGACTCGTTCATCTGAGTCACATTAAAGACTCGTTTAAAATTAACAAAATGTTCATGAACGACCCGTCACTAACAGGTAGGACGTTTTGGAGACAAAGTGAGAGAGGTCAGATTGAGACATGGAGTTGCAGGCAGGAGGAAAAGAGGAAGGCCAAGCAGGAGGTTTATGGATGTGATGAGAGAAAACATGCAGGTGGTTGATTTGCAAGAGGCAGATTTGATATCAAGCGATTGATTTGTAGAGGACAGGGTGTTGTGGAGATGGATTATCCGCTGTGGTGCCCCCTAACTGGAGCAGCTAAAAGAAAAAGAAGATCCACGTCAAAGTCTGACTCGGGTTTCAAATCTATACATTTCAAGTCCGATTTAGGTCTTATAACTATTAGCTGCAAAATCAAGTCGAGTTGGCTTTAAGTATCACATTAAGTTTCAAAGCTACACAGTCATGATTCTTGTGTTCTCTTAAACTTTCTGCAAATGATTGAATAGATTGAGGTGGCCTTGCATACATATGCAGATTGGAAACAGCTCCTGTATCATTCACGCCAAGTTGTCCCAGTAGCAAGGACTAGCAGTTGTACATACAGTATAAATCAATCGTTCCACAATCTCATGCTTGTTATTCAGAAGGCATTATGCGAGTCCTTCAAACCTTTTCCTTTTGCCCTCATTTTAGCAGCTCGCCTTTAAGACCAAGAAGACTCAATTGACATTTTTTTGAAGAAGAGGATGTCCTTCTGTTGAAAATGTTTTGTTTTTCTCTAAGCCTTGTGCCAATAGAGAAAACGCGGGAGAATTGAGCTGAAAGGGCTTACACGGAGAGACAGAAATAGATGGAGAGGACGCCCTTATTCAAGGTTAACCCTGCAGAATATGATCCATTCCGACTGTACCGTAGGCTCAGCATTTTTTCGCTTCAGTATCATTTATCAAGGAAAAATAAATGGTTTCGCTGCACACCGAGTCCAAAGGCAGACGACGCCTCGCGGCTTAGCAATCTGACTGGCCGCTCGAATTTTAGCAAATTGTGCAGAAACCATTTTATGAATCGAGATCTGCAGGTTGGGATTTGAAAGTTATCATCACGGGGCATTTTGTGCTTTGCGATGCAGATCACAGTTCAATATGTATAATGATTCCTACTAATATTATAATTGCCCATGAACCCATATCTACCAAACTCATTTTTTCACACTCTCTCATCAGACGTCCATGACGTCCTTTAGCCCCCTGCATGGCGGAGGGTCTAATCCTTTATTCGGCTTTATTTCTTTCATTCCTGTAGTCAGATCTGCTTTTACACACCCTCACATCTGTTCGGGTAGCCACCAATTCTCCAGCTGCACAACCAAAAGGTAAGATATATATACACACACTCACTCTACGCCTTGCACAAACTCCATTTCGCTTACACTCTCAGACACACACATGCACACACACACACTCCATAAGATACCCAGAATCAGACAATAAAACCATGCCCTGCAGCCTTATTGAATTCAACCCTCCTATCCTCGCTGCTCCTTTGTGAGGGCGTTCTGTTATAACTTCAGTAATGACAGCTCCGGCACACGGACCAGCTTATTACACCAGAACCAGACTATTACACAGAATATGCTCTTATTGCCATTGATGTCTTGGTTTATGTTTTTTTTGTTTTGTTTTTTTGCCTTTGATAAAACATTTGCCTGGTTATTAATCTTGCATCCCGGAATCTTTGTGTTTTTCGAGCTCCAGCTCAATTCCCTCGAGCGAAGTAAAAATCAATGTTACTTTACTTCCCGTACCTTTTCCTAAACAAAACTGCTCCTTTTATATAAACTGTCGACGTCTCTGAAGCGCCCGACCCACACTGCTGAGTTTGCACCGGTACCCACGCAGAAAACCGGAGTCGACTCGGCCACAGCAGGGTTTAGTGCTTTCCCAAACGTAACACACACACAAACACACATCAGCTAATTGCCGAATCTGGAGCAAATTGAATCAGGTGCATCTGTGCAAGCAAAAACCACTAAACTCTGCAGATCTCACAAGGGTCCTCCAGGAACTGAGTTTGACATTTTGGCTCTTAATTTGCAATAGGGATGTTTTAGGAGACGTGAATAACCACCCACGTCTTGCTCCTTTCATCTCACTTGTGTATAAGCATTCCCTGTACAAGTCCAATATTATGACTGCTTATTTAGAGTGATTTTGATGCTGCGTTGTGATTTATTATTTTTTTTACCCTAGTGACATGATTAAGCGATTCAATGTTTTAACACTAAAACTCAGTTGTGTTGAGGTACAAAACACTCAATGTCTGTAAAAAACATGCTCTGTAGGTCACACAAACACATTTGGCTGATGCTTTTATCCAGTGAGGTGGAAATCAAGTATCTGGTTCAAGCTTCAAATATTCAACAGTGTGAGAAATCCAAATAGTGACACAAATGCAAGTACAGTAGGGGTGTAAAGGTGCACGTATTCATACCGGGCTTTCGGTTCGATGCACGTGTATACCGAATGCAATCATTGTTTTACGTTGGCTGACCATGAGTTTGTTTAGTCTCTGCCTTGCACTTTGAGCGCAGTGTCACCGTGGCTACTCGATTCGTACCGGAAACATGATTTATAGTGCCCATGTGCAAAAACTAAGATTTTGTTTTGCTCATGTGCGAAATTACTGCCACTTCCTGTCATTACCAACGTTTTAATGACAATGTAATGATATGGATGATATGCTTTTATGTAAAGCTTCATCATTTTCTGTTAAAAGAAGAAATTCCTGACAAAAAGTATGCTGAAATAAGTAGAACAGTTCAGCAGAACATATTGGAAAGTTAAATATTAAACACACACACACACACACACACACACACACACACACACACACACACACACACACACACACACACTTATATACACATCTCTGTTACCTAAATGGGGACTAATTAATGTTAACTATTTAATTTTTAATGTATTAATTTATTATTGTATAATTTATATATGTATTTATTTAATTTATTTAATTTTTTATTTATTTGATTTAAATAATTTAATTTGTGCCTATTTAATCGATTACTCAATTTAATCAATATATTAAGTGTATTGCATGAATTGGTTTATACTATTTTATTTTTATTTATTTTATTTTTAATTTAAGGTAGGCATTTTAAAAACTGTTAAACTGTTAATATTAACACATTAATTAATTAATAACAATAAAAGACGTTTCTTCCCCCTAACTGTAGCAAAATTTAACCAAACTTTGACCTAAAAACTGAGGTACAAACTAAACCGTGAATTTTGTGTACTGGCCCCCCCTAAAGTATGCACACGACACCCAATAATTCAAGGAGCATGGCATTAATACATATCTGTATCTGTATGTAAATAAGTACAATGGTAAATATAGATGGGATAGAAAATATGGACAAATGCTACATTGCTGTATTTGAATGTATTTTATGTATAGTGATTGAATGTGCAGTGTGAATGAAGTTGAGAAAAACTTCCCATAATTTTAGAAACCTCAAGCAAACTTCAGTCACACTCTGAACTAACCAGGATGTAACGTGACCCTGATCATTCACTCCATATACAGCAGGTGAACAACGGTTCATTGGCTACTCTACAGGCAATCTACAGAGCGCCAATTAACTGAGAAGCGGTGTGTGTGTGTGTGTGTGTGTGTGTGTGTGTGTGTGTGTGTGTGTGTGTGTGTGTGTGTGTGTGCACGCGCAAGATTGTTTGAATATCAGATACAACACAAAAGAGAGAGTGAGACGAGCATAATAGTGTCAGGAGAATAAAAGAAAGAGAAGAGGAAGAGGGTAAGAAGAAGGAAGAGAAGAGAAATATAAAAAGGATAAGAAGAGTAAGAGGGAAAAAGGATAAGTATAGGAAGAGGGCAAGAAGGATAAGAAGAGGAAGAGAATGAGATGAAGGTCGTGAAGAGGAAGGGGCAGATTGTAGGTAAAGAAGAGAAAGAGAGCAAGAAGAATTAAGAGTAGAGGAAAGACGTGAGAGGAAGGAAGAGAAGATGAAAGATGCGAGAAGAAGGAAGAGAAGAGGAAAGATGCGAGAAAGGGTTAAGAGAAGATAAAGGGGCAAGAAGAAGGAATAGAAAAGGAAGAGAGTTGGAATAAAGAGATGAAGAAGAAGAGGGTGAGAATACGAGGAAGAGAAGAGGAAGAGGGCAAGAAGAACAAGAAAAGAAGGAGGGCTAGAAGAGAAGAGAAGAGAAGAGAAGAGAAGAAGAAGAGAAGAGAAGAAGAGAAGAGAAGAGAAGAGAAATAGATAGAAAAGATGGATGGATGGATGGATGGATGGATGGATGGATGGATGGATGGATGGATGGATGGATGGATGGATGGATGGATGGATGGACGAATGGGTGGGTGGATGGATGGACGAATGGGTGAATGGATGGATGGATGGATGGATGGATGGATGGATGGATGGATGGATGGATGGATGGATGGATGGATTTATGGATGGATACAGGCTGGATGATTATTTCTTGTCTACAGTTGATTTCACATTTAATAGAGCACATCAAAGTATCTGACATATGGTTAGTGCTGCACAGTTAGGAGAAAGTGTGAGTAATTAACAGAAAGCACAAGCATTTTCCCACAGCTTGATCCTGGACTGTCTGGGCACTGTGTTTATTCTTGGCTTCTTTACCAGCATTCATGGCTGCCGATGTCAGAGGAGTGCCATCTGTTGATTTTCAGGAGGGGAGGGTGAAGAAGTCCTGGACGTTAACGACAGATGTGCAGTTTGCTCCACAAGGACCGGTGCTGCTGAGGGTTTTTTCTTTTTAGTGTGATTTCAGTGAATCTCATCAAACACTAGTGTATTTTCATCTCACTCGATCATCCATCTCACTCCACTGCATCCACAGATGACAATCAGAAGTGTTCCTTTTTTCCTTAGAGCACAGAAGAGAAAAAGATAATCAGAGAGAAAAGTAGAGGCAGTAGAAAAAGAGAAAGAAGAAGAAAATAAAAGAAGAAGACGAGAAATACAGAGAGGAGTGGAGAAGAGAGGAGAGAAAAAAAGAGAGATATACAGAGAGGAGTGGAGAATAGAGGTGAGGGAAATACAGAGAGGAGATGAAAGGAGAGAAGAGGAGAGAAAAAAGTTCATATAGAACTTTTTAAACCCCAAAACATATTAGACTAGTAATAAGGAATGGAAATGTGATAAACAGAAAAGAAAGATATAAAACTGAGAGGAATTAATGTGGAATGGACGGGAGGGGTTACAGAAGGAAGCAAAGGATTTACTGGGTTGAAGTGGAATGGACAAAAAAGAAAGGATGACAGGGAAGTGAGACCTGTGGAAATGGGAGGGACACAAGTGGGAGAGATAATTATGGAATAGAATGAAAGGGGGGCATAAGAAGGATATCTTGATGTGGAAGGGATGGAAGTGGGATAGACAGACGAGGGCGGTAAAAATGTATAAAGTATACAGGTAAAAGTATACAGAGTTGACTTGGAAGAGACAGAAGGTTGACTAAAGTTGGAAGGATTGGGAGGGAGTGGGTGGGCAAAAGTGGAAAAGGATGGAAATGTGATTAACAGAAGAGAGGTGGAGACAAATGATAAGAATGAGGACAGATGTGGGATAAGCAAAAGAACGAGGGACAGATGATTGATGAACAGTATCAATAGGGACAGATGAAGGAGGAACAGTAAAAGGGGGACAGATGAGGGATTAACAGTATTAAGAGGGACAGATGGGATGAAGAGTATTAAGAGAGACAGAAAAAGGATGAACAGTATTAAGAGGGCTGATGAAGGAGGAACAGTAAAAGAGGGACAGATGAGGGATGAACAGTATTAAGAGAGATAGAAAAGGATGAACAGAAAAGAAAGACAGATGAGGGATGAACAGTATTAAGAGGGACAGATGAGGGATAACCAGTAGAAAGAGAGACAGATGTGGAATGAACAGTAGAAAGAGGGATAGATGTGTGATGAACAGAAGAAAGGAGGGACAGACGCAGGATAAAGAGTTTTGAAAGAGACAGATGAGGGATAAACAGTAGAAAGAGGGAAAGATGTGGGATGAACAGTAAAATAGGGACAGATAGGGGATGAACAGTATTAAGATAGACAGATGAGGATAAACAGTAAAAGAAGATCAGAAGAGGGATGAACAGTATTAAGAGAGACAGATGAAGGATAAACAGTAAAAGAAAGACAGATGTGGAATGAACAGTAGAAAGAGGGAAAGATGTGGGATGAATAGTAGAAAGAGAGACAGATAAGGGATGGACAGTCAAAAGTAAGGAAAATAAGGGATGACAATAGAACGAAGGTCAGATGAGGGATGAACAATAAAAGAGAAACAGATGTGGGATGAACTGTAAAAAGAGGGACAGATTTGGTATGAACAGTATTAAGAGGGGCAGATGTGGGATAAACAGTAAAAGAGGGAGGAATAAGGGATGAACAGTAGAAGAGGGAGGAATAAGGAATGAACAGTAAATCAGGGAGGAATAAGGTATAAACAGAAGAGAGGGAGGAATAAGGGATGAACAGTAAAAGAGGGAGAAATAAGGTATGAACAGAAGAGAGGGAGGAATAAGGGATGAACAGAAGCGAGGGATGAATAAGAGATGAACAAAAAAAAGGGATGAATAAGGGACACAGCATCATGTGGTAAGAGTGAGCTCATTATAAACGGAGTGTCAGTGCTGAAAAGGTAGAAGCTGCAGGGATCCACGGGGACAAGTTTTCCACCACACAACGTCCTGCTCTTCTTTTAGAAAAATAAATCTGCTGTAATCAGCGTTTTGGAGCTTAGTCATGCTTCCCCAGCTCCGCCTGACACCTTGCTTTATCCCTGCAACACGGCCTGCATACAAACACATGCAGATGTGTCACAGCCTGCACTGACCTACACACTGGCACATGCCAAAGACAATGCAACCATGCAACAACACACTTACACAACTTTAATGATGTTAATAGACTCTACTGTGCTGTGGAGTGCAGTTTGTTTTATCCTCCTTTTCTTGAAGCACAGCAGTAAAAGCTCATGCCAACGATCACCAACACTCATCCCTATCTACACTTCCTTTCGGCTTCTCCCGTTAGGGGTCGCCACAGCGGACCATCCGCATGTTTGATTTGGCACGTTTTTACACTGGATGCCCTTCTAACTCAACCATCCCCATTTATCCGGGCTTGGGACCCGCACTAAGGCTTGTGCAACCCTAATAGCTGGGGTTGGTTCCCTGACCGGGGATCGAACCCGGGCCACAGCGTTGAGAGCGCCACATCCTAACCACTAGACCACCAGAGGACCTCATCCCTATCTACACTATATGGCAAAAATACAGCTGGCTGTTCCAATCATATATGGTTCTTTCCCAAACTGTTACTGTTACTGCCTTTAGATGAGGTAACATTTTCCCTTCACTTGAACTAGGAGTCTCAAACCTGTTCCAGAATGACAGTGCTCCTGTGCACAAAGCCATGGTTTGGAGTGGAAGATCTTGAGCGGCCTGCTATAGAGACCTTAACTCTATTAAACACCTTTGGGATTAACGTGAACGCTGACTGCACCCCAGGCCTCCTCACCTCACCTACATTAGTGCCTGACTTTACTAATTTCCTTGTCATTGAATAAGCACAAATCTACACAAGCACACTCCAACATCTAGTAAAGAGCGAAGAGCAGAAGAGTGGAGGTTATTATAACAGGAAATGGCTTAGGACCACATTTTGCATGAACAGTTTTGCATATAAGCAGTCATTACTGAACTCAACAATGGTAGAACTGTAATGAATGGACTGGTATGGATTTGAATGGATTTGGTACCACCCAGATGAGGCCTTTTGAGTCTGGTTCTTTTCAATGTTTCTTACCTTTTTTGGGAGTTCTTCCTTCGCATAATTGCCACTGGTTTGCTTATTAGGGATTAACTAAACTTATGAAGTCAAACTTTATGGCCTATTCATCTCTGTAAAGCTGCTTTAGGACAATGTCACTTGTTAAACGTGCTCTACAAATAAATCTGACTTGAATCGAATTAAAATGGGGACTAAACATAGAATGGGGTGTTCAAAAACTCATAGCAATCTCATGGTCAGGTGTCCACAAACTTTTGTTGATTTAGTGTGATTGAAATAAGAAATTGTTTCCAATATTTTCAGTTTTAAGCTTGTGGACAGGGATTGCATTTATTTGTCTGGAGTTTTTTTTTTTAGCACAATAAATCATGCTTTCCATTCTAGCCTTCTGTATTTTTTTCTATTTCCTATTGTCTCTTACATAATCACACATATAACACAGAGAAACACTTTCACAATCTGGCAAAAGTTTAGAAAAAGTGCTAGCAACTGTCTCAATATTTTTGTTAGGTACCTAGGGAGCAGCATGTTCCAAAAGTAATTATTGAACATCTTTTTGGATCGGTAGAACTGTCCATAATGGTGAAGTGTGAGCATCTTCAGTGTAGGCATTTTAATCAAACCGAACCAAAATGAAAGATTTGACTTCTACCTTACGATTTAATCAAACCTGGTGATCGACTGTAGCTGTAAAGACACACAAGAAATAAAAACCTGAAGAGCACCAGTGTCAGGTTTGCTCTAAATATTACTTCTTCCTGAACCACATATGATGTGCAAATATGTAGAATAACACAAGCAGAGAAGGAACAACGTTCGACGTTTTGTCATCATCCATCACCTCAAAGGCCACGTTTGGTGTTCATCCGATCTGTGTGCCGAATCTTGGTTTAAACATGATAACAGAGTTCGTCGTTTGGCCGCAACAGCAACAGCAACGTGCCTCTCAGACTCGATATGCATCAAAGCCAATTACACGGCTAGACGCCTCCTTTTAATGAGGGTTGATCAATGTCAGCGAGGAGGATTCGATAATTAAATCAATTTAACAATCAGCTCGCTCAAATGAGTGTCGTGACATTAAAATTAATCTCGGATGATCGCGGAGCGGAGCAGGTCGGAATATTCAGCTCCACATCGCAGAGCCAAATGAGATATTAACATTGCCGAAATTGATTTTTAAAGCGTGATGATGTTCGTCTGTGTAATTTTTGATAAAGATGTTTCAATGTTTTATTACTCAGTGACAGGAAATTGATATTCAGTTAAATGACAACAGGAAGAATCTCTCATGGAAAGATTTAACATTAAAGATGAAGTTTCTTTGAATGGGATCAAGTTTTTCGTGGGCCACGAGGGCTAGCTAAAGAATGTAAGAAAACGCAACCGTAAAGTCAAACAACATCGCAAGTTCGGAAACACAGCAGCAAAAGGAAGGACACGACGGAACATTCCGAAAAACAACGCACAGTCAGAACCCAGCATAAAAATACAACAGGCCAACTACTTTGGAATCACAACTGCAAAAAAACATCAAATTTGGAAACACAGCACCAAATCAGAAATCACAAGTGTAACTTCAGAAACATAGCAGAAAAATTTTATAGCGCGATGCCAGAAAAATTTAAGAGCAAAACCAAAACATGGCAGCAAATCCTTTAAATACTCCATGTAACTTTCTCTTTGGGATGAATAAAATATGATTCATCAACAACACAATCTTATAAAACTACAACACAATCTCAAAACTAAAGCATTTAGAATATGTATTCCCCCATTTTTTTATAATAAATAAACTAATAATAATAATAATAATAATAATAATAATAATAATAATAATAATGAAAGTAAAAAAAAAAAAAAATTAATTAATTAAATAAATAAAAATTGCAAGCAAACAGCAATTGAAAATATTCACCATATGCAAAAACACAAAACCACAAAACAAATCAGAAATCAAACTGCAAAACCAGAAGCACGACACCAAATTCTGTGCAACAGTGTTAAGCCAGAAGATCAGCAACAAATCCTAAACCATGAATTAAGAAACACGACAAGAAACATTTTAGTTTTTTCCCTATTTCTATTTCTTATTTTGTTTGCAAATTGTTTTTGTTTTGTTACATTTTCTGATGTAGCAAAACAAAAACAATATGCAAACCAAATATAAAATAGAAAGAAGGAAAAAACTAAAATGTTTCTTGTCATGTTTCTTAATTCATGCTTTAGGATTTGTTTTAAATGAAAAATTCATCATTCATGACTCTACATAATGAAACAGATGCTGACTGATCATCACGTCCTACTTGTTGATCACACACAATGTATAACTTTTACCAGGATCAACAAACAGACTTTTCCTACGAAACATTCTTGCCAACTGCAGTAGAACATTGGAGTGCACATATATACGGTTTTACAGTAGCTACTATGTGCACTACTTAAAACTCAAAATGTTCAAGTTTAAAATGTAAAATATTAGAGGAAAAAAACCCAGAAGATTACAAGAAAACTCACAAATTTATGACAAATAAACTTGTTGTATAAAAGTTTCAAGTTTAAAACTTCAAGTTTCAAGTTGTAAGTCGAAATGTTCTAAATATTGGAAGAAAACCACCCAAATTTACAAATAACAAGTACAGTAATCCCCCGTTTTACTGCAGTTCGAATTTCGTGCCCCCGGTTTATCGTGGAATTGCGTTTGCCACATAACTAATTAGTTTGGTTGATTTTCTCTCTCGCAGAGAGCACGCCAGACCAAAAAACTTATAGGGTTAGTTTTTATGGGGTTTTATGTTGAAATAATGACATTTATTAAAAATAATTATTATAATTAATTATAAAATGAAGTAAAATGTTAATACAGTACAGTACTGTATTCATAAAATAGCATTTTTAGGATGGCGTCTGTTTAGTGAGTTTTTTCTTTATCGCGGGCGGTTTTGAAACGTAACCACCGCGATAAACGGGGGATTACTGTATTTCCCTGTTGCTAACCCCCCCTCCAATAAATGTTTGAGTTTTACACACAAAACTTTTCTGAAACTTCAAGTTTATTTTTCGTAAATTTGTGAGATATTTCTTGTAATTTCTTGAGTTTTTTCAGGCATTCCCTGCCCTGCCCCTGCCCCTGTTGTTGTTTTTTTTATCCTAAAGTGGCCCTAATACGCAGTCATACTTTGGAGCATTTCTAGAAACATCCTTAATAGTTACAAACCAGTAAGTGCATTTCTCAAAAACATTAGTACAAACAGCACCACACAATGGATTACTTGCAAAAGCCTGTACTTTTCTCAAAATCCTTAGTTGATCTCTAAAGTCTTTTTGTCAAGATTTGTCAATCTCTTGGTATCAGAATAACAAGTCCTTTAGTCATTGTTTAAGATGTTTATTCATTTTGTCAGTATGATGGTGCACGGGTTCAGAATCTAATGAAAACGCAAATTACGGTTTTGATTATAATGATTAAAATGCACAAGGCTGAAAATCTGCTGTATGGCAGATATGATTTTCAACTGCACAAATGTACACTTTACCGTATATGGGATATTGTTTGCAAGTGACCGGACAGGATTTACACTTTAACTGTACTGTATTAATGTTGTTCTTTTCCTGGGTGTTCATCCATTTTTAGAAATTGTACTACTGTGATTTGCTCTGCCTGTATATGCTTACTAATTGAAGGTTCACAAGATTCACCTTTGACCTATTTAAGGCCACGTCCACATTAATACGGTTTCATTTGAAAACACATTTTGTTCTCTCCATTTTAGCGCTCAGTCAAAAAACGTAGCATTTTGAACACATTCTACAAAGTGGATAAATTTGAAAATGCCGTGTACTTGTTGCGCTGTGGTCTGTGAAAAAACGCTTTCGAAAACAATGACACGTTTTTAGTCGTTCCTTCGACGCCGCCATGCCCTTTCTGACTAACCGTTGTGGGGATTTTTTGGCTTTTTCCGATGTCTGTTATCTGTCAAATTGAGATATTTATTTGTGTCTCTGTATTTTAGCACGAAAAATTGAGCAAAACCAGAAAGCGTGACGTAATTCTGTATGACAACGCGGTTATGCGTTGGAAGCGTTTTGTTTTTCGGACCGATCTAGCAGCAGATTGTGCTTGTGTGCAAAAAAAGAGAAAAGGAACGAGAGAGAGAGAGTGAGAGAGAGACAAATGAGTCCAGGTGAGGAATGTGGCTGAGGTGCAGAGGCTAATTGCGAAGCCAAGCAATGTGCTGCCGTAGCTATAGCTCAGATCCTGCGGGACGACTACATCGCTGGCTTATCTCATCATTTCCCTCCATCCTTTCTCTACTTCTTTTCTGTTTACCCTTTCCTCTAGTGAGCAATGAACTCATACCTACGTCCCCTACCTTTTTCCTCTCAATGTACACACACAAGTTTAGATGGAGGTGATTCGCTTTAAACAGGTGCTATTGAGTAAATAAAGAATCCCTCTCACGTAGAAACGTGTCAATACACAAGCGCAGAAAAAGTGTGTACAGACGAGAGAGAGGAAGGAAAAGAGGGATCGAGAATGATCTGCGCAGCAAACTGTCCCCTCGCTCTCGTTTCAAAAGAGCATCCATAAATACCGCGCTTGTTGACTATTGACAAACGACGAGGCTTCAAAGCCACACTTCTCCAGAGAGATGGAGATTAGCTGCCATATTGATGGCTACACATTAAAGTTTTATCTTTTTTTTGTGCATCACTTGCCTGTACTGAGCTCTGCCCTGCTTTTGTGTCGATTTCAGTGTTTTTTGTTTAGTAAAATCTTCACCGAACGTATCCGAATGTGAACGAGTGTCAAGAGTTACCTTTTAATGCCTAAACGTTCATGTTAAACAAAAACAAAACAATTCGAGTTGAGCGTGTTTCAAAATAGTGCTTTATAGTAACGCTGTTGAGTAGAACTAGAGCAGGGTTTCGACAGGGCGGTCAGATCGATCGTAAAATATTGATAGTTTTGATGCTGCTGCTGTATTAAAAGGATCGTTTCTCACATTCTACTATTTATCCTACTTGCGATGGTCCGTGTCTGTGGATTTTTTTGTACGTTGTTTTTTTATTTTTATTTTTTATTTTTATTCTCGATTGTAAAACAAAATATGAATTACGATGCCTTTATTCCTTTATTGGTTTAATAATGAAAGCAGGAAAAGAAGAAAATGGCTTGTAGCTTCTGAGCGCACATAAAAAAAAGAGAAAAATAAAATGTGTTTCATCACACAAAGTGCAGTATTCCAAATCTCACAATTCCAAATATGATTAATATCTTAAAGTGCACAATATTTCCAATCTAATATCATGTCCTAACCTGGAAGTCAAAGGCAATTTAATTGGTAATTTTTTAGAAAGCAATGTCCACTCTGGAGGCATTTGCACAAATTATAACTAATATAATACAATCTAGAGCAACATATTTAGAGATTGAAGGCAATCTAGTAAAATGATGATATTATTATAAAGTTCTATCTTTTCTAATTTTATCTTAGAATATAGTGTGGGGTCTAGTGGTTAAGATGCAGCGCTCTCAACGCTGCGACCGGGTTCGATTCCCGGTCAGGGAGCCATCCCCAGCCACTCTCAGTGCCGGTCCCAAGCCCGGATAAATTGGGGAGGGTTGCGTTAGGAAGGGCATCCAGCGTAAAACACGGCCAAATCAAAACATGCGGAGGATCCGCTGTGGCGACCCCTAACGGGAGAAGCCGAAAGAAAGTTATAGTGTGGGGTGAAGGGCTGCAGTGGGGTGAGGCAGGGCAGGGCTGAGGTAGGGCAAGGCTCAGGTGGGGTAATTTTGCAATAAGTGTTTGATGCACAGCATAACATTGTAATAAGAGGTCATGTGTTAGTCTTCCATTTCCTCTCACTCTCTTGTTGCTTTTTAAAAACATGTAGTGATCCATATCAATTTCTTGGAGTGAATCCAGAATGTTGGATGAAGCTGCTGATGGATCGCTGACGGTTGATCAGTTATTTTACATCTGGATTGTTCATGAGTACAGAGACTTCTACTGGTTTTGGTAACCATTACTGGTAATTGAATAAACAAAAAGTGATATGAAAGTGGGCGTGGCTAAGATAGTTGGGGTAATTTTTTGCTAACTATGTTTAAACTATACTACTATTACCCTGAAAACACTTACAGAAAACCCAGAAATATCAGCACTCTTAATATATCTAGTGAATTATGGCTTTTAGAGTTCCTTAACCTCATATCACTTATATTTTTCTAATCCTGCTTAGTTACGTTTTTGGTTTGCACTCCATTTTTTCTTATTTACTTCCCCAAAGATTTAACCACCAGAATCCCTAACGAGGCAGTCACTAAGGATTACCACACGGCCATGCTAATGAACGTGAGCATTCGTATCATTGATGAGCTAACAAGAACAAAAAGTGTACCTCTTATATGCATCAGTGTTCATACCCTGTTTGTGGTGCATTTGGATTCTGTTAGATTCGAAGAATAAACCCAGATTAATTATTTCGTCTTTATACGTTGTTTTTGTCATTCATAAGAAGAAAAAAGGGTGGAAAAAGGGTCTTGTGTAAATAATTTACATAAATGCATGCAATATTGTGTGGTAATAAACATCTGCTACAGATGTTTCGAGAACCGAAGACTCTGAACTGTAAACTATACTATAAGTTTCGAACTCAACCGTTTGTTTTGGAGCTTTTTTAGAACATATAAACGAAAAAACAGGTCGCACACATGTTGAAATGCTTGAAAGTGAATGCAGTGAAAATGTTATATAATAAAGCAGGAATGAGCAGATTGTTCTTCTGCCTACTATTCTGGAGAGTTGGATTTACATGAATTAATCCTGACCTACGTTTGGCTTTTCGCAGCAAGACTCAGGTGCAGTACATTGGGGGAAAAAATAGACTCTGATTTCAGGCTCATATGGCCTTTTCGACAGGATGACATGTCGGCCTGTCGGTGAGCGCACGCTTTCATTTGAAAGTGGGCGAGAGTGGAATGAGCGCGTGGTAAACAGTTCGCTCCAAGTCATCGCTCAACAAACTGAATCCCGCTTGCGACGACGCCTCGGTGAAGGAGCGCTGCTCGCCGGCTCGTGCATCTCTGAAGACATGTGTGGGCTAACGTTTGCCAACTTCTCATATTTCACCTGAAGGACATGGCAGTTGAGGCCTCACTTTATCTGCACTTACACACTCTGCCTGAAAGAGAAGGCATCTTATACACTGCTAATCAAAAGTTTGTACATCCTGGAGGTCGTGTTTTGTTCATTTAATCACTTTCATTGCCACAGAACAATAAAATATATATATAAGGTATAGAATAAGAAGAAGGAAATCTTTTATCTGCTTAATCTCTAATTCTAATGCAACTCTAAATGAGTGCTTTATTAAAGCCAGGTGATAAACTTTTTTATCCTAGAGAAAAAACATGCTAGTATTAACTATAACAAATAAAAAAGTTTATAATATATAAATGAATAAATAAATATTTTTTTTTACTTTGTCTGCAACATCAAAAAAGTGAAGGGGGTCTGAATACTTTTTAAATGCACTGTATGTGTGTATATAATTTAATATAAATATATATATATATATATATATATATATATATATATATATATATATATATATATATATATATATACACACACACATACATACACACGTGTGTGTGTATATAAAATTAAGAATTCTAAAACAAAAAGATCAAGTCTGCTAATTTGTTATGCTAGCCTGTAAAACCTGCATCAAAAGTTAAAAAATGTCTCTTTTTTCTCCTTTTACAGTTACAAATTGGCTTGGTTTTCACCCATAGACATCTCTCTTGTCGTTACATTGGTTAATCCTTTTTAAATAAATAAAACTTTCATAGGGAGTATTTTCAGAGTACTTTCAGAGTTAGCAACTATTTAACCAGTTTAACAGGGAATCTTTGTCTCTATGTAAATATCATGAAATGAAAGATGAAATTTGTTACTATTTGTTACTATTGTCTCGTATTAATCTTATTTTCACCTTATTAGTGTGTAGCAAAAAGGAATTGAATATGCCTCGCCATTCCTACACATCTGTAGATGGCTAAAGTTTTATTTTTTGGGGCTGCAAATTTTCCTCATGTATGATAATGTTACAAAAGCAGAGGTAGCAATGTAGCACGTTTACAACACCAGCAAAGTACACAGCCAAAGGTTTTTCAGTGCGGGCGTACAGTGTTTTGTGGATTAAAGTCCAGAGGGATGCGTTGTAAAACTTTAGAGTGAACAAAAAAGGATGAGAAACAATAGAGTTAGGAAATTAAACAAGTAAAAAAAAAGTATCAATAGTTAGCAAAGATAAATGCAATTAAATTGATTACCCCTGATTACACCTGTGTCTATGGCAAATGTACAGTCTGTGGTGAGTCTCACATCGGTGGAACTCGTTGGCCCTTTTTTCAGTTTACTAAATAAGTTTAGTAGAAGAAAGAAAAAGGAAGCAAAAAAGAAAAAGGAAGCAAAAAAGTCAGCAAATGACACTCTCAGGAGAAAACCCAAAGAGAGCCTCGTTTTTCAGACTTCTACTTATTATTTCTCGGCTTCTGTATAGACTGCCGTCTCATCCTGCTACATTTAGCTATACGGCTCACACTACCGCATAGTGTCTTTATGGCATAGGTATAACTGATCCTGAGAACACTCGGGACGTGTCCATATTATTATTTAGTTCCTTTAACTAATGTAATTCAATAGATTTTATCAATGTAATTGCTTGTGGCAGAAATTGGCTCCAGATGTTTTCCATTTATGAAGTGGGTAACACGTTGGACTTCTGATTGAAAGGTTGGGAGGTAACACCTCAAATCTGCCAAACTGCCACTGCTTGGAACTTAATCAAGACCTTTAACCCTTAACTGCTCAGGTGTGTAAGTAACATAATTGTGAGTTGCTCTGAAAGACCGTTAATTTTAATAAGAACTTCTGCTGACTCTACTGACAGAGAGCATGGGTGCCTAGATGTGGATATGACGAAGTAAAGAACTGTTTTTAACATTTAAACGTGATCTGTCTCCTGCATACATGATTTGTCTCCATCGGAAACCAGGAGCAGGGACAACTACTGACGACTTCATATTACAGAGACGGTGATAAAATGGCTGCACGTGTGATGGAAAGATGGCGAATTAAGAGTACTAATTAAGAGTTCTATAGTAGTATTATTAGTGTCTGTAGTATTTTTTGTATATTTGAATGACCTAACCAGCTATCATTTCTGGACAGATCGAGTCCGGGTGTGTACAGGTCATTACAGGGCTGTTCTCTGCACTGTCATTGCTATTAAAATGAATTTACAACATCACAGCCCCGAGAAGTGTTTCTCTATTTGTGTTGCTTAATTACTATTCCACTGCTCATCGAGGCTGGGTCTGAAGTGTCATAATGAGCCTGTTTTTTCTGCCCCCATCGCTCTCACACTCTACAAAATGTGCTTTACATTTTAGCACTACACTTCAAAATCAGCTGCTTCCTGTTTCTGCTTGTTCAGGGCTGTCAACAGAGACCGCAGAATATCATTCTGTTTGTGTGAGATTTCTTTTGTGGTATCTGTCTTGCTGAGCAGCGTGTTAGTAAAGTATGTTGACGAGAACTTCATTCGTCTGCGGTCATGGTGTCCGTGTTACAAGTGTTTACTCAGAATTGCTCACTGACTTGGGGGATCAACTAAGCAAACGACTTGACACTAACTAAGCAAATGTAGTTATATGGATAGTTAGCATTGAGTTTTAACTAATGTCAGGTGTGAGACAATAATACACACACACACACACACACACACATTTGGAAAATCAGCAAAGCTTAGCATGTATTTTTTTAAATTATTGTTAAAGTAGGAGGAAACTGGAGAACCCAGAAGAAACCCAAATTGACCCAAATAATCTTCCTGTGCTGCTACGGCCCTGAAAACAGCTTTCATACTTTACCAGTCATACAAAATCCTAAAATCAAAGCGCTTTGAGTCTGGTAAAAAAAAAAAAAATGCAAGTAACAACCAATCTTAAAAGTGTAGGGAGGGAAAGTCTGGTACTGAAGAAGCTGTTGACCAGATGCCTGTCACAATCCAGGTTATTTTCAAATCCCTGACAAACTCTGACAACTTCTAGAGAGAAAAATAAAGTAAGGCCAAAATAGAAACAAACCAACAGAACATGTTCAGTAAAGCTGTGCTGAAATCATCTTGGGATTGTAAAAGAATATTTCAGATAAAAGACAGAGAAGTGCCTTGCATTTAAAGCATGTTCCTGTCTTGACCATTTCCATACCCATCAGACTTGCATGGGACTCGCATCTGCTAAACCCAATGTTTGTTTGCTTTCAAATCTCAAGGAAAATAGTTTTTTCAGAGACGAGATGTGTGTTTTCTGCATTTATTATAGAACAACCTTTATCTTCTAAACTTTCAGAAATACTTTCTTGTGTATCTCCCCAACCAGGGCTGAAAACGACACATGACTTTATCATATCTTCTGTGCAGTGGGCCGCCAGAGTTCTGTGGATGAATGACTTTCAAGGCTATATTGAGTTGCTAATCACCTTTTTGAGTGTTGCTTTGTATTGTTTTTTTGTTTTTGTTTTTTTATTAAGAGAGAAAGTGCTGTCTGGAGGTTGCCAATGTGAAAAAACATCCTCACACAACTGTAACTATGACGATGGTTACAGTGACAATAATTATTATTATTATTTTTTTTTTATAATCCTTTATGAAAAAATAAAATAAGAAGAAGACAGATTTGTATAATAATGTTTTTTTTTTTTATGAATTCATAATTAATAAATTAAAGACTGATACAATTATAATATATACAATTATTTATTTTATAATTATTCACTTAATAATAATAATAATAATAATAATAATAATCATAATAATAATAATAAATGTTTATAGTAATTATTATTATTTTGTTAGATTATTTAATTTATAAAAATAATATTTAAAAACAATTATCATTAAAGATGAAATAAATATCGCTTTAACTTAGATGAGTTTGTAAAATAAAAATAAAAAGAATAATAATCATTTTAATTCAATATATAACTTCCCATGTGTTCATTTATTAATTATTTCACCTTCGTTTTTTTGCGTTTGTTATTTGCCCACGACTAAAGCTCTTCACATCACTTAACATCTTTATAAAAAGTTAAAATGTTCGACAAAAGAGAAAAAAAAATGCTGTGCTTTGTAAAAACAACAACTTGCATGGAAGACATTATTGTCGGCTTGTTGAAGGGGGAAAAAAGTGTGAATAAGCTCTTACTGAGGCATAGCTATCTGTGAATATGTTATCTTTATCGACCTTCCTGGACAATCCTAATCTTCCGAAGTTTATTTTAAGGCATTTGGGTTTATACATTGTCCAGGAGCGATAAGTATTTGGAAGGTCGTGTCTTGTGGGGAAAGATTTTTTATAAAGCATAATGAATCCAATAAGGAATTTCATCACACATTATTGCTAGGGTTCGTCATACATATTCACAATATTATCATTTCACATCAAGTACATTCCTGCATAAATATTCAATCTGCATAAGTAATTATTTCACATGCTGGGAAGGAGAGGAAGTCGGCCAAACCCCAACCCGAACCTTGTATTCACCCTGCAGCTCAAAACAGCTCTTGATTTTGTATGAAGCATTTAACACGTCCATGGTAAGCGAACTGATCTGACGAGAGCAGGAACAACTCGAAAGGTCGGGCTGTGTTTTTTTCTTTTTTTTTTGTTCAGGCACACTTGTAGGTCCTCAGCAGGTTTACGAGAGTTGGCTAATTAACATGACGGCGGCTTCCTTCTTTCTCATTGATTTCTTCTTCTCCCACTCTTCATTGCAGGGGATTACAGCTCTCTTTCACGATGCCATTATTCAGCTTGTGCTGGATAATCATTTTACAGCACACAGTATTTCTTCTTCTGAACACTTGCCTAGTAAGAAAAGGGTAAGTAAAGACGAGTCTGTGGCTATATACTTGGAATACTGGGAACAAGTCAGGAATGCACACACACACACACACACACACACACACACACACACATACACACACACACAAACACAACCACCGATTTTTTCAGGTTGACGTTAAAAAGTGGTGGTAGTGTGTGTGTGTGTGTGTGTGTGTGTGTGTGTGTGCGTGCATTCCCGACTTGTTCCCAGTATTCCCAGTATAGCCTCCAGCTTCAATGTAAGTATGGATACGATAACGTGAATTTTTTTATCTGTGGAAACCAAGCAGAGGTCAGTGAAGATAAAAAAATTCATGCTATCGTAGCCATACTTACATTGAACAAGTCGGGAATGCACACACACACACATACACACACATACACACACACATACTACCACCGATTTTTTCAGGTTGACATTGAAAAGTGGTGGTGTCTCAGACACTTTGATTCAAAGGGATACATTTTAAGCCAGGTGATTTTAGCCACGATTTGGTTGTCAGAGACACATTTTAAAAATCCTAAAACATTCCTATAATCCTAGGATAAAATCTGTAGTCTTTGATCACTGGTTTGACATGTTCACTGAATAATGGCATTATGATCATTCTTTTTGTTTTTACCTAAGATGAAATTCTGGTAGTGTCAGAAGATTTCAGAATTTTTCCTGCAGCTTGACTTCTCCTATGATGACCATCAAACCAAGAACCATTAGCTATGAGCAGTTAATTACTTCAAACCACCTCAGGGAAAATGTGGAAACGAGTCAGGTGAACAGAACTGCAAGAAAAGGAACTTATTGAGTTATGGACAGAAAAGGAGTGTTTATATCATGTTTTTATTATCATGTCATGAACAAAATTAACGCTACAGGTTGTTTTTGTTTGCTGCCAGCTATCGTTAGTGAGAAAACGCGGGTCAGAAAGTGTTACGGATTAATGTCAACTTTTTTTATGAGAATTATGACAATTGAGATTCTACAGATTTATAATCACACTCTTAATGTCACCCAAATGAGGATGGGTTCCCCTATTGAGTCTGGTTCCTCTCAAGGTTTCTTCCTCAGAACATCTAAGGGAGTTTTTCCTTGCCACGGTCGTCATGGCTGCTCATCGGAGATAAATACCTTTGTTCACCTTAACTGTTAAATTTTGTAAAGCTGCTTTAAAACAATTTCTGTTGTGAAAAGTGCAATATAAATAAACTTGACTTTACTTGTTTGTACAGTCTGACAAGCAACAATTGCAACAATCGCTATTGACTATTAAAAATCGCACATTAAGCGTGTTTATAAGAATTAAATTTAATTAAAGAATGCATTAAACCCTCTCTGAATCCAACATAACTTTCCACACACAAATATTTACATAATTGTGGACTACTGTCCAGCGTGTGCTCCTGTGTGTATCTTCATATCTTCCTTTCAAGCCTGAGCCAAAAACACCTGACATTTATTCACACAAACTCTTGACATAATGTGACAAGCCCAGTAAGGGTCAGACATTCCAGTGGCAGAAAGTCTGCTGAGACAGGCAGTTTAAACCCCTGAAATCTCATCTAATCCTTGCAATTACAGTGTTTATGCCTACGCAGACTTCTTATGCTGAAAACAATATCCTCGACATCCACTTTTTTTTTCCTGTCTTTTCCGCAATAGGAACTCTCTTACCAGCTCAGCAAGGGAATACACAGAGGTCCACAAACCCCAGCAAGCTGTTTTCTCTGAGGCAGATTGAACATTCTGTAGACTTGGAGTGGGGGAAAAAAAAAAAAGAGAGATTCTGTATTCCAAGAAGGTCATCCGTCACACTGTAATTTAGTTCAAGGTAGTCCTCGTCTATAAGCCCAGCCCCAAATATTTTCCATATGTCAGGGAAAGATAAAAATAAATGCTGTTCATGACGTTGCACGAGTCTCTCCAGAACATTCTGTCCAGCAAAAAAAAACAGGTGTGCCTTACTGATTTCTCTGCACTTTTTTGGAGCCCTGAAGATGTTTTGAGGAGAAAATCTGTGAGAAATATGGTTCTTTTGAGGGGTCTGTAACAATGTCGTCTTGCAGATCGCAGAAAGTTCGCGTTTTAAGCCTGTTCTACACATACAGGCATAAACATACAACACTTATTTCCTATATATATATATATATATATTTTTTTTATATATATAATTTGTATAAAGTTTTAAACTAAATTCAAAAAACAAGCTTGAACTTTATTGATTTTCAAGCACAGGTTTGTGACCTGCAGATGGTGGTGGACTTCAGGAGACCCAGGCCTCAACTGGAGCCTGTAACTACCAACAGTGTCTGTGTGGAGATTGTAAAGACCTACAAATACCTGGGAGTGCAGCTAGATGATAGAATGGACTGGACTGCCAACACAGATGCTCTGTTCAGGAGAGGACAGAGTCGGCTGTACTTCCTTAGAAGGCAGCTCTGCAAAAAGCTGCTGCAGATGTTCTATCAGACTGTCGTGTCGAGTGGCCTCTTTTATGCAGCGGTGTGCTGGGGAGGCAGCATCAAGAAGATGGACGCCCCTTGTCTGGACATCTTGGTGAGAAAGGCGGATTTGATTGTGGGCTCGTAGCTGGACAGCCTGACATCAGTGGTAGACAGACCACTGGGCACTGAGCAGGCTCCTGTCAATCTTGGACAATCCACTGCATCCACTGCACAGCATCATCTCCAGGCAGAGGAGCAGCTTCAGTGTAAGGTTGCTGTCACTGCCATGCTCAACCTACGGACTGAGGAAGGAGTTCCTTCCCCATGCTATGCGGCTCTTCTATCTATCTATAAAAAAATACATTTTAGCCAATCCTTAATCCAAGTTCTTAATTTCCACAGACCATCAGAACAGAGGCTAATCAGAAACTGTTTGTGTATTGGCAAAAAACAAACACCTTTTTGAATGGTTAAACGCATGATGTCTTAAAAGCTTTATGGCACTGCATTTTGAAAGCATGTGGAAGCATGTGTGTGCTCTTACATACAACCAAGAAAAAATATATATCCTTTGCGCACTAATACACAAATCCATCTGAGGCATTATTACTGACCACTTCTGCCAGAATGTTTGGTGGTAGCAGAGCCAGATATTGTCAATCACGCATGTAATTGAGGTCTTCCCACGAGGCCACAAGGTTAATAGGGGTGGGAATCACGACCTAAAACTATTACATTCATTTATCAGGGCATGCTGCATGGAGAGGCTACACAGTGAAGGGTTAAAGTTCTGTTCCCATCCAACATAAAAGCGTAAAAATTATTTATTTGTGCAACAAAACCTTTACACTGATCCCGCTGCTTATTTATACCATCTGGGAAAAGATGCACGACATAAAAAGTTTGCACAACATAAAGACTGGCATTGCTAGAATTAAACACAAATACTACAAATATGTACATCTATCTTTAAGCATCTATATCATTTATTGCCTATTGAATTAATAGCTGGCATTACAATGTGTTACGCATAAACTTGTCCCTCCTGACCTGACATGTTTATCACTTCTTCAGCTTGTGACACACTTGGGATTGGTCTTAACTACGAGATTAAACTTGGTTCAGAGGGAAGAAGACACGGTACGGAGAGATAATGTCACTAGATCATTTAAAATGAAGCCAGATTTAGCATGGATATTTGATCTTGGCACAGTGCGCTTAGTGGTGTACAGTGGTAGTAAGTAAAAATGAAGTATTTTTACTTTGTTACTTATAATTATCTTATTTTTCTACTCCAATACATTTCAGAAAACAACGTGCTGCTGCTGAGAATTGAAAACATAAATTGTGCTAAATGATAACCCGTGGTGAGACCACAAGCACAACCCCACAGTTCTCTCACTGTGTGTCTGTGTAAAAACAGAAATCTCTATCCTTATAAAGGTCTGATGTGCACCATAACTGAATTGCATTGATTCATATATACACTGTATCGACAAAACAATTGGGACAGCAGACTTTTCCAGCCATAAGTTGGTAGCACAGAATAGTATAGATCTAAAAGATTCAAACCTGTTCCAGCACGACACGCTCCTGTGAACAACACCAGCTCCAATAAGATATGCTTTACATGGGTTGAAGTGGAAGATCTCCTGCTAAAGAGCTCTGAACCTCAACCCTATTGAACACTTTTGGGATAAATTGGAACACTGACTGCACCCCAGATCTTCTCACCTCATCTACTTTACTAGCATCCTTATGGCTGAATGAACACAAATCTCCATAGCCACACTCCAAGATCTAGTGGAACATCTTCCCACAAGAGCAGAGGTTATTCTAACAGCAAATATGGACTAAATGTTGAATGGGATGTTTAAAAGCACCTACAAATCTGATGATCGGGTGTCCACAAGCTTCATATATTGTAGTTCTGTGCATGTCCTAGACCAGTAGTTTTATTCTTGCTACTTAAGACCATTTAAATGCAATTAATTTACTGCATTTATATTCAAGAAGAGGATTTGTGCCTTAACTTATGTATTGGAATAATGTACTTCATTTACCAATGGTGGTGAAAAGCAGTGAGGATCATGGGCAATTTCCTAAATGTGGACCTCTTCACTAATTCCAATCTTGAAATAATCTGGTCCTACTGGCAGATACGTTTGCTAACTTTAACCATTAATGTCTAAAAAGAAGCACAATAATCTGTCAATAGAATTAGACTATTTAGAGATTAATGTTGGCAGCGTCGATCCTGATGTGCAGGCAGAAAGAGCAACTTAAAACTTCAAGCAAATACAAAATACAGTGAACACTCATACACAACTCTCTAAATGTGTTCACTCACTCACAAAAATTACGCCGCCTTTTAATGAAGCACTTTATCATCACAGACAAAAATACACCACCTGTAATGAAGCACACCATCATAAACTCGGATATATTTAGGCACAAAGTAATCTCTGGGTTTATCCTCAGTCTAACTGTTTTCAGTAACTTGTCCAGGCAGGAAGCCTTCAGCTTGTCATGGACTGTCTGATTCTGGGTCGTGACTGAGCAAGTACTGCATTTCTTTCTGCTCGATCTTTTATGATGTCAAGAGCATAAAAAAATGCATGATTTGTTCCTATTGCAATTTCCAGAAGTATTTACCAAGACAGGCAGCAAGTTAGTCAAATACGAGTCTGTAAATCAGGGGAAAGTTGTTTTTTTGCAAGATTTATTACCTTTTGTGGAACACAAAACCAACCACTTGAGCGGTTTTATCCGATCTAGATGTCAATATAGAATGACGTCTGGACTTCTCGGGTGTTTGAGAAAAACTGATCTGAAACTCTAAGAAGAGTTTATATTCTCACCCAGCAACCTTCAGAATGTCAATGTTGACTGTTCTAGCTTACTGTAACGAGAATGTGTAATAAACTACACAGGTATCTGCGGACTCGTCTTCTGTTGAAGGTCAGTGCATTAGACCTCTCAGTGTGTCTCAGAGACGCTATTGTTAACTCATTACAGAGGATGTCTGTCTGCGTCTGCTTTGGGGGCCAGACTGGAAGAAAATAATGTGATTATTACTTCAACATAAACGCGTTAGTGTCACATCAAACTGGGCGGCGAGCTTCCAGGAAGCTGCCGAGGAGTCGGTTATTGGAATGCGCGTGAGGGATTAGATGTGGTAGGGGTTTCTGACAGGCTGCTTTCACGAGGCTGACTTACAGTCGAGCACCATTTTTAGATGAAGTGAGAAGGGAGAGTGAGTGAACACGAGAGAAGGAGAGGGAAAGGGGATTCGTTTTCCAATGAGGAGAGAAAGAGAGAGAGACAAACAGACGCTGATCTGAGTCATCCTCACAACTCCACTGTTTGGCACCTTTTCTTCTCTCCTCCATTTCTCTCTCTTTTTATCTGCCTCTCACGCACTTGTCAAAGGAAGCATCTGTCACCGATCTGTCTTACAAAATCAGGAAAGAAATACAGAGGAGTAGTCAGAGTATTGGAAGTAAACATCTACCTAAGGGGGCAGGCATCCTAGTAAGAAGTGTCATCACTGGAAGGTCGTTATTTTAAATCCTAAAACTATTGCTGGTTCATAGCTTCACAGAGTAGCAAAAGGTTTGTTTGTAGAGAAACCAATGGTAGGAGGTGGTATCAAAAAGTTTCGGGACACATCTATTTACTTTTGTTACTTTACTTAAGTAGTACAGTACTTTTCATGTATCTGTACTTTGCTGAAGTATTTCCATCTGGGGAGACTTTTACTTTACTACATTGTTTACAAATATCTTACTTTTTACTCAACTATATTTAGTTTTTATTTATGATTGAATACAAACTTTTACTTTTATTTGAGTATTATTTTACTTACTGTACCTACCTACTGTATCTCTACTTTAACTCAAGTACATAGTTTGTGTACTTCGTTCTCCAGTGTTCCCCCGCAGTGGTGCAAAACGGCAACATTTAAATTGGATCTTCATCTATGGAAAGAGAACAAAGTCTGCAGGAGCCAAATCTGGAGAGTAGGGTGGGTGAGATCATGTGGATTCTCCGACTATCTTCATGCACAAGTTGCCACATGGTTTTGACATTTTTGCTGGTTGAGCTCGTTGAACGTCTTCCTGAGCGCTCGTCGTCTTCCAATGATGTTCTCCCGCTCTTGAAGCATGTCTGCTTCTCAAAAACACCTCGGACGACTCTAGAAATCTAGAAACCATTCTGGGAACATGGGGCTCAGGTTGGGTCACACTGGTTCTGAAGAGCATCGCAGGGCACCAGGTAAAGCATTATCACTTTGATTCCCCATGTCCGAAGTGACAATGGCTTTGCCGTATGCATCAATGATGACGTGGAAAGGCATTAAACTTTGTATGCAAAGGTTGTGAGATTAAGTCCCAGCCAAACCAAGATGCAAGTACTGGGCCCCTGAGCAAGGCCCCTAACCCCATAGCTGCTCAGTTGTAAGAATGAGATAAATGTAACTCGCTCTGGATAAGGGCATCTGCCAAATGGAAATGAACAACAACCCCTATTTGGTTCTGTTATTGTAGAGATTCAAAATCCTATCACTTTGCTCCGAGTTAAGACTTTTAACCCCTCCATGCTGCTGGAGAATCTGAGCTTATATTCATCTTGAAAACAAGATGGCAAGAAGCTAGTGGACATTCTGCTCATTAATCCTAGCACATGGTGTACCTGAGCCCAAGAGGACCAGTTGGTCATGCACTATTGCAGCTAGGCATTTCAGTGCAGAAAACTAAATAAAAAAATCAAGTAAAGTGAGAAAAAGTCAGAGCAATGGGTTAAAGTGTGATCTCTCCAAGCTAATTCCGGTGGCATGGCTCGGCGATGCATAATGCATTGTAAATTCACCAGACAGAGCCTATTACAGTCAAAGCTAATGAAACCATGCTGATTAGTGATCTCTTGATGCTGATCCACCATATGCCAGTTGAGTCTCATTCCCTGCTCTCACTCTCTCTCTCTTTCACACACACACACACACACACACACACACACACACACACACACACACACACAGAGCATACAAGTAAGCAGATCTATTAATGCTATATAAAAGCCATATTTTCATGACCACTGGTGCAGGCAGTATGGTAATAAAGAATGCTGCATTTTTTAAAAAGGCAGTTGGCAGAACAGACTGTTGTAAGTTGAGGTCCTGAAACTTCTCTATGTAGTACAATACTAATATCTAGTAATATTACTTTACTTGCCCCCGCATTGCAATGGTCCATTTATGCCAGCATACATATTAAATTATCACCATTGGAAGAGCAACTGCGCAGCAACAAAACCAATAGGACAACACAGTATCCTTTAAACAAGACCTGCTTAAGTTACTATTTAAATGCTTTTGTGTTCTCTGTGAAGGTTTAAGATTCAAGATTTTTATTTGTCACAATTACATTATTTAAATGGGACTGTAAATATTAAACATGAGAAAATACGGTGGTATCAAAAAATCTCAAGACTAGTTTTGCAATACGCCAACAGATGGTAGCACAAGGCTTCACGCACGGTCATAGGGCGCACCGACCTTCATAAATCAGTGTGCCAAAAGACATCGTCCCATGTACAACTGGAGCTGTGCAACTGGTGCTATTCTGTCCATGTGTGTTACCACTTCTGTGATTTCATCATGGACAGCAAGTTAGAACAAAAAGCAAACGTGAAAGTCTGTGTGAAACTGGGCAAATTTGACACAAAGGCATTTGACAGGATTCGGCAAGTTTACGGCATCTCACGACAGAAAAGGCAGAGGCAGGTCCACAGCTCGCCCAATTGCATGCTTATATTCTTTTTTTACTTTTGTTCCAGTTCAAAGGTCGCTGTTTTTTCACCATTGTGGAATTTCAATGCTAATCGCAGAAGGTGCTTGACACACTTCTAAAAGAAGACTTCCAGAAGTGGCAGGAATGCTGGGATGCAGGAATTTCTGTGTAAGAGGACTTTTTTTAAGGTGATAGTAAATAAATAAAGTTATTTCTTGTAAACTGAGCTAGTCTCAAAACTTGTTGATACCACCTCATATTAAAAAAAGAAAAGAAAATAAGAGAAGATATGAGAAAATATATTAAATAATGATAAAGTGCTATTTAAAAAGTCCAAGCGTCCAAGCTGCCAGCTTTTGGTCATTGATCTGGCAGGCTTAGATCCTTCTAAAAACCCCATCTCTCTCTCTTTCTTCATGATACAGACCGAGCATGACAGGCTCCTGGCTGTCCTTCTTCGGACCTCGGTGCACAATTTAACGCTGTCTGCACCTACGGAGTCCTTCCCTGCTCTCTTGTTCACCTCTGATCTTCCCAACTCTCTCACCCCTATCACCCTGCCAGCTGTGAACACATGTCCAGCAGTACCATTTGCCCTCTGGTCCTATGTCCCTGCATCATTTTCATGTGGTGACCAAGCGTGACCCAGCAAGCAACATCCTGCCCACACTTGCTGGAATGCCAGAGAGAGACTTGACTTCTGGCCGGGTATCACATCGCAAGCAGCACACAGGAACTCAGCGGAGAGGAAAGATTTAGCATGAGGAGAGATAATGATGGGTTCTGATTATTAGTCAATTACGGCCACTCTATGGGGCACCGCTTCAGGAACGAGAGGGCGGGGGATAATCCCATTATCTGAGATGTCTGGATAATGGATTTTGTGTATGAGGCTTTTTTTAACACATCGCATTGAGTGTTGAGAATATCATCTTCACAAAACCTGTAATGATATCCGTGAGCCGTGCGAGAGGGAAACTCATTTTGGAGCTACCGACTCTGAACAAGCACTATCATTTCCTCCCCTAGAATTCAGTACATGCTGTCTTCTGCCACGCTCAGCTTCTTTCTCCCCCCACCACACTCTCTTCTTCTTTGTCCCTTGCTCTGACTCGCTCTCTCTCCCTCTCTTTCTCTCTCTCCACAGGCCTCTCCATCTGCTGATGGTTCCGCCACGATCGTTGCTATTGTCGCTACTGCACACTTCTTGCCCGTGTCAATTGTATGGTTTGAATTGGTGGAGCAAATTACCAAATTATTACCTATAGTGTGGGTGACCTTTACTTAGGATATAGCATCTCTGCCCTACACAAATTCCATGAACGACTGTTTAAGGAGGTGTTACTTCAGTGCACATCTAAGCCTGATAAATGAGTATTCTATTCCCATTACTTTTCGATCAATATATTAAGGCCATATTGCACATCATATTGACCGAAGCCATTATAGTGAACGACCTGTAAAGAAAGAGCTTCCCTCACCGACCTGCTGGGGTTTGCTCTTTCAGTCGCTCATTCCAAAGTTATGGATTCAGTCTAGCCTATAATTGATGAGCTCCTTAAAGAGCAAGTACAACAATGTCCAGTGAGAGCTGATCAAAGCACTGGCAGAACTAGCGCTCCATTTCTTCTGCAACTCTCTATAGACAGTTACAATTATAAGAATAAGAATCTTGACTCCCAAAGATGTTGATCTGTAGAAGCTCCTCTATTAGACAAATCCTCTGAGTACAATTCTACAAAGGACCTCCAAGGGTTTTCCAGAGGGAAATCCAAAGACCAATGGAAAGTATGCAAGTCTGGATAGGTTAAGGTTTTAAACTACAAATTCATCATCCAAAAGGGTGATTTTCATTTAAACCTTTAATTGCTCTGTTGTAGGGAGATCAGAGGTTTGAATCCCAATAGTCTCACAGCTATAGGCAGGAGTGCAAGAGAGAATAAATGGGTCCAGTTCTAGGGATGATGTTACTCTCTCCCAACAATCAGAGCAACAGGTTTTTGTGAGCTCATGTACATAGAAGATTGCAGTTAGAGCTTGCCCTGCCCCCAACCAAGAAGGAGGCCCAAAAAATGGCATGAGTATTTAAATGTGACGGTTGAGCAGCACGTCTTGTCCTTTGGTCTGAAAGTAGCCTTTGTGCAATAGAGAGTTAGCTTATACATAGGTGTTGGCTAACTGCCATAGTAATAAATGAAATCAGAAGTGAATTCAAGCAGAACTCGGACAAAGCACCTGTAGTGTCTTGCTCGGCTTTAATGGCCTCCTTCTTCCTCGGGGGGTCATGGTCTCAGTAAGAAGCATCGTTCCATAGCTGCTCTTCCATTTAGTTGCATCTGTGCAGCAGTTTATGACTTGGTTTGTGGCTCATTCATACATAAATTCATGTAGAAAAAAATGGAATGCAGATGAGATTTGCCTTCTAGTCTCAAACGGGCCCTTTTAGTTTCAAATGCCTGTATTTAAAGCAATGATCAGGGTATTACTTACATTACAAATGACTCATATATTGCTGTCAAAACAAACCTGTTGTAAAACTTGGAATAACATTAGAATAGTCTAATCTGTTGCTAGCCCAAGATATTTAAGACTATATGTAAACTGTTCAATGTTTATGGTTTTATAATCTAAGACTAAATACCAGTCCAAGCCATTGATGAACATATTAGAGACCTACTTATCTGGCAAAAGACACTCTACTAAAAGTGCCATTTCTGTGACATACATACAACCCACAGCCCCTTCACAAACATGCATCTATTTTTAGTTCTCTCAATTTAAGATTAGAAACCAATGTTCTTCTCTTTTCTTGCACCAACTACAAAACTAAAACAAAAGGAGGCTTGCCAGTCTTACCAACATAAACTAGCTTGAAATGTAAATTAAAAACACTTACACACATTAACCAATTAGTTAGATAACTATCTACATCTTTTGAAAGCTATGATACTTATTCTACTAAAGTAAAAAGGTTACAATTCTTGATATCATTGCCCCTCAGAAATGCCCTGGGTGTGGGAACTGGCTAACATCCAAAACTCTTACATGGGTAATTGCAAGCAAATCCTTTTTTTTTTTTTTTTAGGTTTTCTCACATTTGGTGTCACAGGATCCTGAGGTCCACCTTGATGTGTTTTTTGTGGAGCCACTATGGTGGGCAAGTGACTTTTCTCTCAGGGAAAGGGGTAGGTATACATCAAGACTCTTCTCTGATCTTCTACGTCCCGTAGATGTTCGAGGTGCCGAGTCAATGCATATCTAAATACGGCAGGTGACATACTTGCAACTGAAATGCTTAAACTACATATTTTTTTTCTAGTTTGTTTTAGTCTGCTTGTATGCTACAATTCCTTTCAACAGAGTTTAGGCCAGGGGTGTCTAATCTTTTCCACAAAGTGCAGGTTTTCAGTTCAACTATACAAGGGCAACTCCTAAAACTCCATTAAAAATTAAGATCTAAACAGGTGGAATGTGGTGTGGCTCAGTTGGAATGAAAACTAGACCCACACTGACCCTTTGTTGAGAAGATTGGACAAGCTCTGGTTTAGGCCGATGGTATCCTAAATCTGCAACCTAGTGAACCAGTGTTGATTTATTCATTGATAGAGACTCAAAGCACTTTGTAAGCCACTCTGGATAAGGGTGTCTGCTAAATGCTATCAATGTAAATATATAGAATGATGTATTTAGCGGTTTAGGCATCTAGTAGATATCTACTACAATTCTATAAATGCATTCAAACAAGCAAAACGAAACAATTTGAAAACAAAGAAAGTTTTCTGAAAGTTTAACCGAAGCTTCTATTTATCCACCTTGAGAAGAGTGTGTGCAAGTGCATCACTGGCCTGAGAGTGGATTGGCCGTATGACAGCGCAAGTAGAAAGCTCATTACAGACACTACGGAGCTCAGGGGCCTAATTAACAGCAGCTCATTTTCTACCTGTGCAAGGAAACACTCGCCCATCATTTTTCATTATTAATACTTTAACAGCTGCTGACCAGAGCGTGGGCCTAGATGAGGAACTTTCAGATTCATCAATTAACCCGGCCACAGACAGCTTGGAGAACTGAAGGCCTATACGGACCTGCTGATACGGCTGCATAGCTCCTCCATGAATATTAATCTTTCACCTATTGCCATTTATTTGAAACTTTTGTACCCCAATGCAGAGCAGAGCAACAGGACCTTGACTCTGGGGGGAGACCAGGAGGCTTTACTTCAGCAATGATCTTTGACCCATGAACCTTAGTCATGAGTCCCATGACATTGTTCTTTTTTTTTTATTTTATAGAGCGGCAAAATTAAGGTCTGGTATATTTATAAAGCTTTTTTTCTTAGTTTTACTTCCAATCTTCTTTTAGGCTTAAATGGTACCTGATCTCAGAACAGTTTTTCCTTTCTGCCTTTATGAACCTCAGCCAAGTTTTTTCAGGTATTAGTGGTGCAGCTGTCCATGCAACTTTGCATACAAGGAAGTCGTTTCTCAGGTCCATTAGCTCTCTGGAATGTTCTGTCCTTTGAAAAGTTTCTCTCGGAGCACTGAATACAAATGAACGACCAGAGAGTTTGCCATCCAAGACTGCAATGATGGACCGTTCAGCTCACTTCAGGAGCCATGCTTAAAGGTGTACCATGGTGCATGAATCTCTCAGAGAAGAAGGAACCTTGTAATCACTATGCTTAACTGGGACGCTATGCATAAAACATGGCCTAGTCAGACACAGGGATGATGGCATTGTCTGCTGCATGTGGTCTGCTCTGTAGCATCATTAGGCCCATCTCTAGTCCCATCACTTTTTCTTCTTAGTGGGTTCACGGACTTTGCTTTCACCAAGCCTGTCTGGAAGTAGTACCACATTTTTCGCTACTCTCTCTATTCCACCATCTTTTGTTTCCTTGCGTTTGCTCGATGGCTTCAGCCGACCTTGCTGTACAGATGACAGTGCAAAAAAAAGCTTCTGGGAAAACAAGGCACAGGCCCTGCAATGCATCTGCTGTCACCAGTGTTGTGACCTCATCTTCTTCAAGCTCACACTTACACATGGCAACATTTCCCAGCTCCCAAGAGCTAGTGTCATTGTTGCTTTTGCTCTGCTGTGGCGTGAGCGGGAATGGTGCACGTTTCATTTCACAGCAAGTGCACAAGAACTTCACTGCTGGCCTCTTGACTCCCTTTCACCTCCCTCTCACCTTTCACATACTTACAATGAGTAAATGTTACAGTCTTTCAGTGCTGATGTCACAATTACATCATGGCTCTAACTGGAGGCAAAACAAAAGAAAAAACAAAGCAAACCAGCACAGAATCAGTTACACAAAGACATTTTATTGTATAATATAGCGTATAGGTTTGCTAACTGCTAGCTAAAAACCTGAGACTAAAAAGGAAACTGTTCTATAGTTGCCATAAGTGCAATTGAAGAAAGGAAAAGGTAACAATGAGTAGGCCCATGTTGTGTGTCAGGCGTGTGTTCAAGTATTTGCATTTGCTAACGTCGGCCACAACCAAAAGGATAGCTAAATTTAGGTAGTGAGCTGGGCTGACATTAGCTTCTCACTCTCATGCAGTGGTGAACAGTAAGGGAGTCAATGTAATTCGTTACTGTATTTAGGTAGCTTTTCACATATATGTACTTTACTGAAGTATTTCCATTTGAGGAGCCTTTAACTTTACTACATTTCAAAGTCAAATATCGTACTTTTTACTCAACTACATTTTGCAGAATCAGTTGTTTCTTTTTATTAAACATTCTCCGTTTTGATGGCGGCTTGGTGTATCTACTTATCACCAACATACACTTTAGCAGTAGTTTAACAGCAAGCAGAACATTTTCAGAGTATTAAATGATGGAAGAAACTCTCGATTTGACTTGCAACAACACCTGTGAAGTAGTTAAAAAGCAGGTTTTGGGCTCATGATAACTGTAATAGATATCCATCAATGTTTGACTCATTAATATCATTCTATAAATAGATCACTGGGCTGAGAGTCACATTAGAATCTTTTCACAAACTGAGTTGAACAAGCAAAGAGTCTTATAAGTCATTAAAGCCATAATAAATCATAGCACTTTGGATACTTAAATATATTTGAAGGCAAATACTTTTGTACTTTTACTCAAGTGAACGTTTAAAGCGAGCACTTTTGCATTTACTGGTAATATTTTTCCCATAATAATTGTAATAGTTTACTCAACTACATGATTTGTGTACTCACACACACACACACACACACAACCCTTAATCGCTATTTGTTAAGACCAAGGTGAGTCAGGTTTTTTTATCCACATTGACTGCAGTGCCAGTTCTGTGTTTGGGTCAGCTAATTTGGATCCGTTCATTAAAGTTAACTTTTTCAAATAACATTTGTGGTCCTGGACAGTAAGGGACCTCACATAGTCAGATCAACTTGGATTTTGACCAGTCATTGATTTAAAAAAAAAAAAAAAAAAAAACAACGAACAAAACTCAATAGCTAGCGGTCATGGATATTTTCCTGCCTCCTACTAAGCTCCGCCCACAAAAACCCATCATGTTTACTGAAAAGGGGTCTAAAAACGGAAGGCTGTTCTAATGTTCAGGACACAGTATGAATACTTGGACTCAATTAACAGACTACATCCATAAAACAGGCATGCTGTGAAAAACATAGAAATTATACATCTCTTGAATATGATTAATGGCTATTCTATGATGCTTTCTGGGCATCGTAAAAGAAGACGCCAGATTCTGCATATTTCCAAGACAAACTTAAACGACGCAATCAAATAAACCCCCTAGTGAGGCTTTAACAGTGAGATTCCTCCAGACCTGAGGCTAACGTGAGAGAATGCTATATAAAAAATGCCATTGCTTTCAAATTCATGAGCTTTTATTTCTGTGAGACTTCGTTCTCTTCCAAAAATATTCCTATAGTTTATCAGTACATACAGGATGGATACAAATCGAACATCACGATACAACTTCTCGAAACCATGAATAAACAAAAGATAATTATTATAGAATAGAATAGAATAGAATAGAATAGAATAGAATAGAATAGAATTGAATAGCCTTTATTTGTCACATATACATTACAGCACAGTCAAATTTTTTCTTCGCATATCCCAGCTTGCTCAGAAGCTGGGGTCAAAGTGCAGGGTCAGCCATTATATGGCGACCCTGAAACACAGAGGGTTAAGGGCCTTGCTCAAGGGCCCAAGAGTGGAAGCTTGGCAACACCAGGGCTTGAACCCCTGACCTTCCGATCATTAACCCAGCACCTTAACCACTGAGCTATCGCATATTAAAGAAAATTTTTTTTTTCATATAACTGAGTACAGTTTGAGTGATTTTAACATCAGAGTGGTTACAAATGTGTAAATTCAGTATTTAAACAAAATAAAAAATAAAAAACCCATGTCTTCAGATTTCATAAAAAAGTTTGTTTTCTCAAAGTCATGAGAAACTATAGGCTTTCCTGAACAGTAATGTGTTCCCTCTTTTGCATGTATCTCACACATTCAAGTTGCAGCATTTAAAAGTTTGTTTCAAAAAGGAGAAAAGGGAGAAAACTGGATTTACCTGGTAACAGACTGCATTCTGACTGCAACAGAGGAGAATTTGGGGACATGTGGACAGACTGTATCTGACTTTCAACTGAATCCAGGGCCATGATCAAAGTGCGTTGTGAGGAAATCAAAAATAGCCAGCAAGCTTTGAGATATCTAATCCGGCTCTTTACACAATATGATCTGTGCAAAAAGCCGAGGCAGGATGAAAACGTAAATGAAAACGTATTTAGTTCCCAGTAAAAACAAAGAACGTTTCCACTAATGTTAGCGTCTGGCCAAATATACAGATACTTCATTTTTTTGTTTTGTTTTTTTCCAGGGACTTAATAAAAACATTTTATAAGCGTTCTCTGTAGGTTCTTGGTTACAAAACCAAAGTCCCTGGGAAAAAAAAAACAACAACTAAAAATCAGTTTAGTGGTTTTAGAAGCTATTTTTATGTTTTTCATTACTGGCAGGACCGTGCTGTGGGAACAATAGGGTACGATTAAGAGAACATTAGGGCAAAGAATGTTAAAATAAAAACGTTAACAGAACGTTGTGCGTATCCGTTACAGAAAACACATGCACCATCGTTCAGACTCCTAATATTAGCAGAACTGCACAGGAAAAGATGCTTAAAAATAAAAAAATAAAAAAATACAAAAATCTGTGTTTTAATTTAACCTATTGTGTTCCTTCAGGACATTTTTGCTACCAAACAAGACATGTTTAGTAGTAATTTGCTTTGAATTTAGGACATGAAATACCCATGTTTAGACACAAACACAAACAGGTCAGAACAGCTGCAGGTTAAAATCAAGTAATCAGTCCATTGTGGTTTGTGCGACAGCCAGCACAACCACCCTGAGGGTAGCCGAAATGCCCAACATGACCAACCTGATGAGCTGCTGGGCATTCTGTAAATGTTCTGCAAACGTCAAAAAAACGTTCCTGACAAACGAAAAACCAACCTTAAAAAAATTTATGTTCTGGGAAACCAAGAAGTTTTGCAACTACTTAAAGAAAACCTACAGATTGTTCTGGTTACAGTGATTTTCATAAATGCTAACAGGAACTTTAGACAAACATTCTGAAAATGTTAGGAGAACATTATGGGAATGTTCTGTAAATCTGAAACCGTCTATTTGCTTAAAGAAAACTTTCCTGGATGACCAAAAAACTTAAAAATGTATGTTCTGGAAACATTTCTACAACATTCTGAAAACCAAACATTGCAATATAACAGGTTTCTACAAGTACAGGTGAGAAGTTTCCCCCTCTTTATCATAGTGCATAAAGAGAACTACTACTCCACCATTTAGACACCAATTAGACAATTGGAAACAGTGATAACAGGAGGTGTGTGAAATTTCCTCAACAAATATTAACTTTGGTTAATAATCCGAAAATTGACTGCGTTTCCGTCGTGATTAGTACTCAAGATTGATCCAAACTTTCAGGTCGTTTTCCCGCCAAAATTTTCCACAAGGTTCTACAGGTGCACATGGGCATCCTGTTATTTAGATTTCATCCACTTCTTGTTCTTCTTGGCAATAAAAAGCAAATGATGTATAAAAAAAGAGCCCAAAGTCTTGCCAATAGCCACGAGTGCTGAATTAAATTCACATTAAAAGAAGACGATTTGGGCATGTCTAGCTGAGCGTATAATTAACCGAATCTGAAGAAAAAGGAAAAGTGGACGAATGTGTTTCCAGGACTGAAACTTTTTTTTTTTTGGCAGTGGAATTTACAAGTATGAGCTTCTCATAGAGCTGTCTCGTAGATAAACAGCTGCTCCACAGCTTTCTCACCATGGCACTAATAGAGAAGAGCATCCGGCGCTTCGGGCTGCGTTCGAGCGCTGTAATTCAGGCTCGCCTCGTCAGACTCTTCCCCTCTCTGTGTTTATGACAGAGACAATAAAGTGCACGTACGAGGCCGGGGAAAAAGGCAAGATGCTTAATCTCTTTGGACGGATTTATATTCTCCTGTAAGTGAGTGTGCGTTGGGAACATCTCGTTAAAAATCTCCGAAAGACCTGGAGGCGAAATGAAGGCAGGTAATCGTCTGAGAAAAGTGGGAAGAGATCGAGGTTTGAGCGATGGGGTTCAGGCTCGAGTAGCGCCTCCGCTTTGCCTAGGATTCAACGAGTTTGGGTTTTACATGACGGAGACACCGGTATTTCCAACAAGGAAGTTACAAAGCCTTTCCTGAGGTTGTGTTTTTTTTCCAGACTTTGAAGCTTCCTCCAAATGGTTCTTGCTCAAGAATGATTGATGACTGGCTCAATTTGTAAAAGTAGCAGATGGATATGTGCGTGTGTGTGTGCGCGTTTTTTCTTCTTTTTTTCTTACTTAAACTCGAGTGCTGCGTTCACTGCAGGCCGAGCTCTTTATTCTCCACAGACCAAAGAAACCCACCTGCTCACACTCATCTCTTCTCATCTCAATGAGCTGTTTCTTTCATTCCACTGCAAAGTCCTTCAGCAATGGGAGAGAGGAAGGAGGGGAAAAAAAAAAAAAACCCAAACAAAAAAAAAAAAAAAACAAAGTTCAATAATCTGTACGTCTGGCTGTTTGGAATCCGCTATCGGCGCACTTTTTCCCTTCCTGACGTTCTGCTGATGGAAAGGCATTCAGAAATGCTTATCGTTACAAAAAGCCCATCTACCACCTTATATACGCCTAATATTAGCTTGGCCAAGTACAGAACTGTGCAGGAGCTAAAAACTAAACAAAACCATGTGTTGTTTTTTTGTTTTTTTTTTAAAGAACGAATTCCTGTAGGATGTTTCTGGTCCATGATCACACAAGACAGGTTTACTAATAATTTACTCTACATTTAGAACATGAAATGCCCAAGTATTCTGTAGAGACACACACACACCCTTTCGAGGTCAGAACAGCTGCAGGAGAAAGTCAGGTGCCCAGTTCATGGCGGTTTGTGTGATGGCCAGCGCAGCCGCCCCGAGGGTAGCTGAAATGCCCCACACGGCCATCCTGATGAGTTGCTGTGCACTGCCAGGCTGAGCGCTATTGTACCAAGGTGACTGTTGTACAAGGGCGAGATGGGCATCCTGGCGTTGTTGAAGATGCTGCCGCTGCTGCCGCAGGATGAAGTCGGGCCGCTGCTGTAGAGTCGATGTCTGAAAGTCTTTGAAGGAGCTGATGGCAATGCTGAGGGCAAAACACACACACGAGGACTGAGCAAGTTTACTGTATAGAAAAAAAAAAAAAATCCTCCTAAACTAACTCAATCTTATAATACTTGTAAA
Organism: Silurus meridionalis; assembly: GCF_014805685.1. Classification (NCBI taxonomy): domain Eukaryota; kingdom Metazoa; phylum Chordata; class Actinopteri; order Siluriformes; family Siluridae; genus Silurus; species Silurus meridionalis. The sequence goes on along the minus strand of NC_060905.1, from coordinate 5,219,582 downwards.
TGCTCCATTTTGATTGGTTCGGACAGTGTCGATTCATTTCTTATAACAGAAGCTCCGGAAACAGAAGTGCATGAAATTCATAGGGCATTAATAACTCTGTACTGTTCTCATAGTAACAGCTAGTTTACAGTAGTAATGGGAAGATCGGATCATTTTATCAACTTGGTTCTTTGCCTCTTGCTCATCAAAATTGCTTAACACCTTAACACTCGCGACCTCGATAGTTGGCGACTTTGGAACCGGACTGAGAGTACCTCGCGAAAAATCGAGTGGCTCGAAAGTTCAGAGTAACATTTCAAAACAAAGTTTGTGCTATGAAATTACATCAAAATGTTTGAAAAACTATTATTATTGTATTATTTATTTAAAGTAGTAAATAAAACATTTCTGACAAGTAATTCACAATTTTTGTTGAGTTTACACTACAGTACATGTACAATTCTTTTTGAAAAAAAACATCAAAAAAAAAAAAAGTCAAAACCTCGACAAACTATTCAATTCCGTTTCCTGTTCATAACATAAAGAGATTTTGCGATGTTTTGCTCATGTGCGTTCGGAAAAAAATTACTCTTTGAGACCAATTGTTCTTCTGGGTCACATTAAAGATCATGAGAGTCCCATCACTAATTTACAGTGTTGCTTATAAGGTGTGTGCTCTGAATAATCTACAAGTAAAAAAATAAATAAGAAAATGCATTTTGTCTATAAATATATCATTTAAAAGACCCACTGATCCGACATGGTAATGTTTTGTAAGGAGTCTCCAGTGTAAGTGCTTTGTATGGGAAAACACAGGAGTTTGTGCTCTCTCAATTACAAGCAGAGCTGTTAAGTCGTTTTTGAAAAGAAATATAATAGTTGCAAAAACGTATCCAAAAACAGGAATGTTTGACGTGACTGTTTGAGAGCGACGTGACTGTGTTTAAGGAGTCAATTTGCGTTATATATTAATGTGTTTGTATCAAATTTTGAAACATGCACATTGCGCTACAAGTGTAGTGTATTTTATTAAACAATGAATTCAGATCAGTTGTTTTTACCTTGTTTTTTTTGCTATGAGGATTTTTACTGTAATAAAACATATTGGGGTGTTAATGTGCTGCTTTATCATTTTATTGACTATAGGTTTCCTATATCTAGAGCTATATCAAGGTGAAAAGAATGCAACATTACCTCCTCCTCCTCCGGGTATACAGAACAGAGTAACCCCTGTGTTCTATTAAAATGACTGAATTCAATATTTATACTAGTACAGTATTAACTGGAAGACTGACTGACTGATTGATTTCTACATAAATACACCCAACGGGAGACGAGCGAGAGGGGAAGAGAGGGAGAGAGAATGGAAACTCAGTAGACGGGCATGAGAAAAAGAAAAGGGAGGGGAGGGGACAGGAATATGGCCTGTAGTCTGCTCACAGAGACAGCACTTTTAATTTCAGCAGTAATGTTCTCCAATTACAGCAGCGAGGCAGCGCAACAGCGCTTGCGCTGAGGGCTAAAGTACACACAGTTCCTTTAACAGTTTGGAGAAAAACATCATTAAAAATAAAAAAAAATAAATAAAAATCATAAAATATTCAATTCCATTTCATTATTGTCCCTCTGGTCGAACGTGAAAATGCAAATGCTGCTCTCTCCAGACTATAAAACACCAAGAAAAATAAAGACCCCGTGCTCAAGTGCACTTGGGGAAAGTGACTTTTGTGGGGGGGAGCGCAGACTGAAGGCCTTAACATCGAGTTTTTCTTTTTGTTCTTTTTTCCCCCTCCTCTTTTCTGTAGTTCTCATTAAGGTCTGCTGCTAATACTGTAATACTGTGCAGCTGAAAATAGCTGACAGGTAAGAGCAGAGCAATTAACTTTGAAATTCTCACTATAAGAGAGAAAGACCCGAGAGAGGTGAGGCGAGGCGAGGCAGGCCGGGTGCTGAGGAAACCTGAAGAGCAGCTGAATCTGTAACGCAGACTCGCTCGCTCAGCCGCTGTCACTCAAATACACCACTTCAGGCACGAGGAGAAGGAATTTTTAGGGTGTGGTTTGTACGAAGGCTTATTACTGGCTCGCCGCTAGTCACATGACTTCCTGCCAAGATATCCCTGATGACTGATGACTGTGTTCTTGGATCAAGCCACTATAAAACGCACCCATTAATAAGCCTGAATTTGACAAAGGTTTTCATTTTTAACATAAATAAGCCTATAAGTGTCTATAAGTGTCTACACTGAAAATAATGAACTTTACACAGGCTTTAACGAAAGACACTAAATGCAATATGTTGCGCTTCTATTAGGAGCATAGCGGTATTTTGGGAATGCAGCATGCCACTGCATTCTTCCGCTATTACTGCGTGTGTGCAAAACTAAGGAATATGTCCTTATTATTTTCTGATGCTCATTTCTAAGTTTCTTTGACTAACCCATAACGCTGTTGCCAAGAAAAATAAAAAAGCACGAGTTTTGGAAACCTGTCTGTGCTTATATGATTTCTGTTGCAACTGGAGTTAGCGACTCTCCTTCACCCAGACTCAGCAGCGTTACAACGGCTTGTATCTAAACAGTAGCCTACCAAGAAAGTCATTGTTCACTGTCTTCCTCCTTCCTTTCTGAACTACAGTGGTACCTTGACCTACAAGTGCATTAATGTACAAGTTTTCTGAGGTACGAGCGGTCACTCGGTCGATTTTTTTGCTTTGTTACGCGAGCAAAAACTTGAGATACGAGCCAGAAGGCGAAGCTTGTGATGAAAATTAGAATAAGTAAAGAAGAAAAAGTAAACATTTTTATGTTTAGGGATACGTAGTCTTTTGTCATCGTCGTGCGCCACCGGTGGACATTTTTTCTCCCAATGCCGTGCAGCTCAGAACACAGGTGAGGTGCGTTTTTTCGTTTCCGTTCGGAAATTTCATTGGTCTAATGTTATGTCGCTCAGTTTTTTGGCTTGAAGTTTGTGAAACCGGAAAAAAACCAGGAAAAATAAGCCGCTTCATTGTTTAAGTCGCGGGGTTCAAAACGTGGGAAAAAAGTAGCGGCTTATAGTCAGAAAAATACGGTACATACACATACATACATACATACATACATACATACATACATACATACATACATACACAGTGGTAACTCTGAATACAAATGCCCCCGAATATGTATAATTCAGAATACGAATTATTCATAAAAATGTTCGTATCGGTTTACAGTGTTAAAAAAAAAAAAAAAAAAAAAGCCGAAAGTAGTGAAAGCAGTAAAACAAAGCAAAGAGTATCAACAAAGAGAAAAATAAGTAATAACAGTGATTCGGGTGACAGTCTGCCCAATAACATGGTGGAAGAAGACTCGTCTCCATCCAAACAATAATTCTCCCTCCTCCTCCGAACATCATCTCCATCATGCCGGCATTCACTTTCAAAGGTAAAGTGCCCAGGAAAGATAATGTTTTCCTCTTTTAGATGTTGAGGCACAATTATTAAATGCTAAATACTAAATAATATTAGTTGCATATTGGTTGTATTTTGATATTAATATTTGGGGTCGTTCGGAACGAATTATCCCACTTGACATTATTCCTCATGGGGAAATTCATATCAGTATACGAATATTTCAGAGTGTAAATCATGTTCTGTAACGAATTAAATTCGTATTCTGAGGTACCATTGTATACACACACACACACACACACACACACACACACACACACACACACACACACAAAATCTTATAAAAGTAAGTACACCCCTCACATTTCAGCAATCTTTTATATATATATATATATCTTCTCAAGGGACAAAACTATCGAAATAAAATTTGGATATATTTTACACTAGTCAATGTGCAGCTTGTACAGCAGTACAGATTTACTGTTCTCTACAAATAACTCAACATACAGCCATTATTCTCAAAATAACTATTAACAAAAGTGAGTACACCCTCAGTCAACATGTCAAAACTGTGTCCAAGGTGTCAATATTTTGTGTGAGCACTATTGTTATCAAACACTGCCTTAATGGAATTCACCAGAGCTGCACAGGTTGTTGCTGGGATCTTCTTCCACGCCTCCATAATGACATCATGGAGTTGCTGGGTGTTAGGCGCTTCTCTACCTTCTGCATGAGGCCCACAGGTGCTCAATAGAGTTCAGATTGGGGACATGCTTGGCCACTTCATTACCTTCACCTTCAGCCTCCTCTGCAAGGCAGTTGTCATTTTGGCAGTGTGTTTGGGGTTGTTATGTATAAAAACTGTTGTTTGGCCTGGTTTCCAAATGGAGGGTATCATGTTTTGCTTAAGAATGACATAGTACATGATGTACCAGCAGCACTCCTGCAGCCCGAGACCCTGATGCTGATGCTACCACCACCATGCTTGACTGTAGGCAAGACACAATTTTCTTGGTACCCTTGTGAGGTCTGTTCCGAGTGGAAACCACCTTGGAAAACCTCTGTATGACCCTGACCACTGTATTGTAACTCAATTTCAGGGTGTTACTGATCTTCTTATAGCTTCAGCCATCTTTGTGGAGAGCAACTATTTTAATTCTCAAATCCTCAGAGAGTCTTTACCATGAGGTGCTATGTTGAACATCCAGTGGTCAGTATGAGAGAATTGTACTCAAAGCACCAACTTTTAACTGCTCTAATACAAGATCTAAATCTAAATAGTGCTGTCAAGCAGACAAAAACATGAACATGATGAATAGGGTGTGTAGCTTTGCACAGTTAAACAATGTACAGCTGTAATCACTACAGGTGTACTCACTTTTGTTGCCAGTTATTTAGACAATAATGGTTGTATGTTGAGTTTTTTCAGGAGTACATATATATATATATATATATATATATATATATATATATATATACATATATATATATATATATATATATATATATATATATATATATATATATATATATATATATATATATATATATGCTAATTGATTTGGTTCTAGTTTATGCATCAGCTTTACTGAATTTTTAATCCAGAACGAGGACCATGTTCTTGTGTTCTTGACACACAAGTCAGACCAAATAAGGTTTTCTGCTCTTACATTTATGGCATTTGGCAGACGCCCTTATCCAGAGCGACTTACAACTAAGGAGGGAAGGGTTAAGGGCCTTGCTCAAGGGCCCAGCAGTGGCAGCTTAGTGGTGGTGGTGGTATTTGAACTTGTGACATTCTGATCTGAAATCTAATGCCTTAACCACTGAACTACAACAGTCTCGCTTGTAGCCCATCTGCCTCGAGAAGCAATATGCCATGTATACATTAATATATACATGCTTTTATTTGTTTACTAGAGAAAAGAGGTTGTAGCTAATTGGTTAAAATGTTGGACTTCGCAAAGCTGCAATTTTAAATCCCAGCACTACCAAGCTACGACTTTTGGGCCCTTGAGCAAGGCCCATAATCCTCAACTGCTCAGCTGGATAAATGAGATAACTGGAAGTGAATAAGGGTGCCAAATGCTGTAAATGTAAATGTATTCAATTTACCTGAAGCTTTTAGTTATTTTGAAGTACTTTGGCCCCACACTCAACAAAGGCTTTACTGCTTGTTGTACTGCATGTTTTCATCTTTGTTTCTAAAATATGTGTCATACCATAAACCGTTCTGATGATCAACAAATACAGCTGCATAAATACACAGATCCTTATTCTGGATCCAAATCCAGATCAAAAACACTGAAGAGCACAGAAGCCTAGTGAAACTCAGATGAGCGGTTAAGGACCCCAGGGTGTTTTTTCAAAA